>NC_045157.1:6963551-6971051 GCF_900700415.2 Clupea harengus
GAGGTGCAGTGAAAAGGTTGAAGGGAAGCACTACAGCCTTGCAGGCATGCTCAAAGGCCAGAATGCAATTAGGATGCTCCGGCACTAGGTACAAATGGAAATTGCTGGCAATGTGTTGCCTGTCAGTGAGTATCACTGTAAGAATTAGCTGCCATCGTGCCATATTAAACATTTAGAAGGTGTTGATTGCCAGGACCGTATTAGAAGCCCGCTGATAGATATGTTGTCATGGAGATGGGGGACAGAAAAAACTACATACAAACAAGACATGCAGAAAGACAGAGAGAAAGTGAGAAAGATGGAGTGTTAGGGAGGGCAAGAGAGAGAGAGAGAGAAATAGAGAGAGAGAGAGAGAGAGAAAGAGAGAGAGGGATAATTAGTGAGGGAGAGAAAGATATAGAAAGGTGGTGCATTAGTGAGGGAGAGAGAGAGAAAGATGGAGCATTAGAGAGGAAAAGAGATAGGGAGAGATGGAGAGTTAGTGAGGGAGGGAGAGAAAGAGAGATGGAATGTTAGTGAGGGAGGGAGAGAAAGAGAGAGAGAGAGAGAGAGAGAGAGAGAGAGAGAGAGAAAGAGAGAGAGGGATAATTAGTGAGGGAGACAAAGATATAGAAAGGTGGTGCATTAGTGAGGGAGAGAGAGAGAAAGATGGAGCATTAGAGAGGAAAAGAGATAGGGAGAGATGGAGAGTTAGTGAGGGAGGGAGAGAAAGAGAGATGGAATGTTAGTGAGGGAGGGAGAGAAAGAGAGAGCGAGAGAGAGAGAGAGAGAGAGAGAGAGAGATGGAGCATTAGTGAGGGAGGGAGAGAGAAAGCATATTTGAAGTATCTGAAGTTCACTGACTGCAGGAAGAGGTTAACAGGATCCTTGTATGAATATTCACGGCAAACACCCCTGGGAACGACAGACCCAATTAACAAATCCCATTAATTACGAGACTATCACAACTGATTACAAGATGGCCGTCTGCTCCTGGCACAATGCGGCCCACATTTTCTGCTTCATGGAAGAGTGAGAAAAAGAGGGGGCGAGAGAGAGAGAGAGGGATGGAGAGCGTCCAGTTCACGAAGAACACAACGGAGGAAAGGTCAAAACTATGCCCCGAGAAATTTTACAACAGAGATGAACTTCCTGTCTGGGACAAGGGTCATCCTTGTGCCAAACCACCAGAGGAGGCAGCCAGGTGGAAAAGTCCAGTACCCACGTCTCATGCGATCACTGAGATGTAGGTGCTGGATAGCCTGCAGTAAAGTGTTTGAGGAGAGAAATAAGGGAATGTATTACCACCGCAGTTGGCAATTTGACACGACTCCATAGCTTGCTGAGTCCGAAAATAGAATGTGTCATTGTGGTAAATGGCTTTCACAAACCCCAGCAATAAGAAGCATTATGGCAGCCCCAACACTTGACATTATTGTTGGTCACACAGTTGTGTATGATTGAGAAGGTGGTATTTTTAAAGGACAGCAGAAGCAGATGGCAATTAACGCGGTGTAGAGATAATCGTTTATTTAAAAAACGTTCATGTCGGCATCTTCATTATTTTCTAGTACACAGATATTTGTGAAAAGAGTGTGAAACTTGTATTAGCATATCCACCGTCATGTTTATTCCAGTCTGATGAATGTAAACATCTGTTTAATTGTAAAGGTTGTTTTAACGCAACAGATTGTGCTCGATTTGACAAGAAGAAAGTTTCTGCTGGAAGAAACTGTCTGCTGAGGACTTTGGTACTGTTTGCAACTTGCTCTGTCTCTTGAGCTCCAGAACGTATCTGGTCTTTAATAACTCTGTGAATAACTAAATGTACTACCTGCATCATCTCCAAACACTATGTTTACGTCTGTGAAATAATCCTAAATGCTCTCCAATTGAGTGAAAGTGGACTGACCCTGAAATTTTGTAGAATTTAGTGAGAACACACATATTTGGACATTTTCACTGAATGTTTCACTGAAACTTCACTCTCTTCTTCCACTTATTAGCCACTTGCATACTTTTCAGAACATTAGGAAAACACATGACATCTGTTAGCTTTAGCGGCTATTTTACAGGAAGCCCATTGAACAGTGTGGCAGGACAATGAAGTCAAGGCAGCCTTTCTCACCCCACCGTGAGGACGTGTTTAGTATGAGAGAGTTAGGAGTCAAGGCTTGAACCTAGATGTAGCGGTCTTTGTGTAAACTTTCTCAAGCTATTGTACAAGGATGAAAGGAGAATAAAAATGTCAAAAAATGTGAGCTCTTTCATCATACTTTTTTCATTTGTCCAATAGTCATTGCTCTGAACTTTTAGCCCTATTAGCTGCGCGGTTGCTTGTCAGGCTCTCAGAATGACTAAGAGCTGAATGAATTAAGAGTAATGTAATTCACTGTTTGATTTGCTGATCTGCACATTTGCATGTCTCTGGCGAGGCGAGGACAATGCGGGGGGTGTGGAGGCTGGTAGGGGTGGCACCGGGGTGGCACAGGGGCCAAGCGTGTCTCTCCGCGCACCGCGCACGGCGCCAGCCCAACACCGCGCCCGCCGACTACTGTTTTCCACACAGAGGGAGTCAGACTGGGGACGTTAATGCATTTTTAATTGCATGTGTGATTACATGTCTAAGCAACCTCTGCTGGTTGATTAAGTGCATTTGGGTCAATATTAGAGGCCAATCATTTCTAGGGCCTCGGAGGAAGTGCTACGAGGTAATTGTGAAGGCCCAATTAGAAATCTTTCATATTGTAATAACTGAAAATCATGTCCTCTAGGAAGGCGGGGGAAAGCTTGATTAATGGCGAGTGATACATGGAGGCCCATTAACCAATGGCACAGTCTTCATTTCAGACACTAAACATCCACGCACTCCAGTCAGGCGCGGTGGTTTCACGTCTGAGATGCAGTTTCATGACACTTTTGAGAGCCACTGGGACAGAATGATCTCGGCAACAGAAGATGGAAATATCTCAATCCACTTATCAGACTGTAAAACAAACGTGAACTCACGCCCACAGAGGTGAAATTAGAGTTAATTACTGTTTAAACAACAACAAAACCCTCACCTGTAAAACAGTTATATAACCCTCAACTCTCAAGTTTGAGAAAATGCAGTAAGGATTTGGGTGGGGATGTGGAAAAGAACAGCATCAATTGGCAGGTTGCTGCACACTGGAGTCTTCAAAGGTGAATCTCCTCCCTAATGGGCGAAAATGGGCGATCAACTTCAGCTCAGCTAAAGATCTAAGGAAGTGATGGTCTGAACAGAACACCACTCATATGATTAATGCACATATATGTATACTTACACAGCAGGAAACAAATGTTTCCATTTATGCAGCCACCAAATTAATCAACAGTGTAGAAGCACCCTGAACAGGTAGCTTCTGCTTGGAAGGGCATGTAGGTGAGACAACTCATTCTACAGTAAGACAGTATTACCCAGTCAGGATGGTGTCTCACCCTACTGAACTCATTCAGACAGTAAGACAGTATTACCCAGTCAGGATGGTGTCTCACCCTACTGAACTCATTCAGACAGTAAGACAGTATTACCCAGTCAGGATGGTGTCTCACCTTACTTAACGCCTTCATGACGATTCACACTATTACTAATATTATCTCTTTTATTGTATCACAGCAAGGCATGAAATCTATCATGGCAAACAAGACATAAAAAAACACTCTGCATGCAGAGGCAGTGATGCATTGGCCACATCACATTAGCCACCCTTCATAAAACATGCAGTCGCTAGGCGAACCTGGACCAAATTAAAAGCATTAATGTCTGTACCATAATGAGTCCCATTACTTTAACTCAAATTGCAAATGATTGTGGTTCACGCCTTACTTGATGTCACACTTGCTAATTTATATTTCAGGTGGGGAGACATGATGAGAGCTGAGACCAGTGGATATCTGCTGTTTGCCGAAACTATTCTCCCATGCAACATGGGGCGAATAACAATAGGTGTTTAAGAATTGCATAAAAAAAGCAAGAGTATTCGGTGTGGAGGGCATACGTCGGTTCAGCACAGCTTAAGTGCCTTCACTTCTCATAATCACCGAGGTGTTTGCAGAGTAAGTGCCAAAGCAAACTAAGAAGTACTTAGAAGTGGCAGTCGGTGGCAGAGCTCCTTGGGAGATTGTCTGATTGTTTCTCTCCCCTCTCCCCTCTCCCCTCTCCCCTCTCCCCTCTCCCCTCTCCCACCCAGCACCCTGACACACGCTCATGGGCTTCCCAGTTACCTTGCCTGCGCCTAAGCTCACAAAGCTTCTTTTTTTTTTGTGTGTGTTTTATTTTTTTCAAAAGTTTCCTCCATCCCTGTTATGACGACGAACCAGGAAACGAAAGGTCTTTGGTGTCAACCTCAACAGTTTCACCTCAGAAGCGGAGCGGAGCCTCGTGGAACGGGCAACTCCGTAAACAAACAGATTTTCCGACAGCGGAATCAGTTAAGGCCGAGTCCGACACCCCTCCTCTCCAACCGCGTGTGACGCTCCGACAGCATGTGTGTGTGTGTGTGTGTGTGTGCGCTGCAAGTGAGTGGAAGGGAGAATAATTGGACAAAGGCTCATGCAAATGTACCTCCAGGCCACAGAATTAAAGGTGGGATCTGTTCACTCATGCAAATGACAACTTGAGCCCTCATTTTTCCTCGCCTGGGATAATCAGGTGTACACGGAGGGCACAGTGAATGGGGGGGGGGGCTGAGGGGGGGCATGAAAGCTCCCCTCTTCATGTCAGAGGAATTAAAGTCCCCCCTTCCTCTCTCACACAGTGCTGGGGGAGTAGAAAGGGGCGAAGAAAAACAACACAGGCTCAGGCATGGCAGCACCCGGCGAGCACGGCTCTAAGGTGAAATAATGCACGCGTCTAACAAAGTCCATTTTCAAGCGAGTGAAATAAGGCCTCCCCAGTAAGCCTCACTGCTGGCTGTAGTTACATACAGAGCTGCATGCCAAGTAGGTACAGTAGTAATGTACTTCAGATATTGAGCTGTTTATGCAGTGACTAGGAACCAGTGAAATTGAAATGACATTGATTGGAAAGCACAAGGTTTGACTAGGCAGGGCAATTTGTTTAGAAGAAGTGACTTGAGTCGTGCTTTGTTAGTTTAGCGGAGACACGGTCAATAAAACAATGAGAATACTGATGGTTGGAAACAAGGGGAATCATATGCTGCAGTTACTTATTAAGGCCCGTCAGGTAGTGGACACACAGCAAGCACGGAAATCAATTCAGGAAATAGGACAGAGGGTGTGAATTTGAAAGCTTCACCTACAGACAACAAGATGATTAGTGGGTTTCCTTAGCAATGCTTCGTTAGCCTTCGCAGCTAGCTAATAGCCCGTTCAGTGCTTTGTTGGTCTCAGTGAATATCGAGACAGCATTTCTCTGAAGAATAATGCTTTCTTTAAAGTTGTAACGCTGACACTCCCTATAGCCCACATCATTAGAGGAAACAACATCAAAACACAGCACTGCATAATTCTGAATCCTGGCAAGAAAAACTGTCAAAAATGTATATATATATATATATTAGCAGAGAGAAAAAAACAGTGTGGGTTGACTGACTGCCTAATCATGTGAAGAAAAAGTGTACAAGCCCAAAGGTATTCACAAATAGTACAGCACCTGACTCACCCATCCCACCAGAGAAGCTCATTATAGAGGCCATGCAGAGAGTAGGCAACCAAAGCAAGGACAAAGCAGCCCAAGGCCACGAACAAAGGCAGGTACAGTCATGTGTCTAGCTTAGTGGGGGAGGGGCCGCTTTGTCATTTCACAAGCTTGTGTCTGACCACTTCTCCCAAAGCAATCACTTAAGGAAACAGACAAAACAGTACTAAGGTAGTGTGGACTCGTTAAAACAGTACTGAGGTAGTGTGGACTCATTAAAACAGTACTGAGGTAGTGTGTACTCATTTTGGGAAACAGACGAAACAGTACTAAGGTAGTGTGGACTCATTAAAACAGTACTAAGGTAGTGTGTACTCATTAAAACAGTACTAAGGTAGTGTGGACTCATTATGGGAAGACCGGGAAGGAAGACACAGCTGCAATCCTCTGATAGAGGGGTTGATTCATTTTTTTGTAAGCAGATGTTTAGGTAGACATTTTTGGTGTTGCAACCCAAACCACTACTTTCAGCTTCATCCTCAAAAAATAAGCATGCACGCATGAAAGCTACGTATGCATACTGTTTATACATCTCTCGCTCTCTTGCTCAGACTCTCTCTCTCTCTCTCTCTCTCTCTCTCTCTCTCTCTATATATATATATATATATATATATATGAATAAACAAATAGATAAATATGTAAACAAAATGAAAAATATAACACTGACCACATGCCTGTCAGCAATCAAGTGGTTCGCTTCTGTGAAGAGCAGTGTGGGTGTGTGTGTGTCGGGATGATTTTCCATGCATCAGGCGATAGAGCAGCGCGCGCGCGTGTGTGTGTGTGTGTGTGTGTGTGTGTGTGTGTGTGTGTGTGTGTGTGCCGGCCTGATTTCCCCCATATCAGGCGAGAGAGCATACAAACTGGCCAACACAGGGAGCTTCAAAGACGTAAAAACACAGCCGTAGGACACCTAAGTTAATAGGAAAGCGCAGCTAAATAATTTAGCTGTTGACTGTCAGAAGAACAACAACTTGTGTGCATTGTGTGAGTTTTCATCCCTTTCCAGCTGTAGAGTACCACAGGCAATACTAAAAAATACAGTCCAGCCAGAGAACAGAAAGACTTCCTGGTGTCTAGGCACTGATAACATTGCAGCAGTTATTTGCCACTGTCCATGGTGCTGAAAGACATACTGAACCTCTGCTGTTTTAGATCAAACCTTGCTGTGCTGGTTTTCAATTGGAAAGTTAAGTCACAATGGGCATTGTTTTGATTTTTAGCACATTTTGACTTGACTTGGAAAAGGGAAAGATACTTGGAGACAACAAGTGCAACAGTAACCACAGTGATCAGAAGTAGGCTACTTGTCATACCATTAAGTGCAGGAGAGTGCCATGACGATTACCATGACGATCACCATGACGATCACCATGACGATCACCATGACGATCACCATGATGAGTATTTTCTTCTCTGTGAACTGACCTTGACTTGACCTGGGCCACAGTCAGAGGCACAGACTTCTGGTGCCAAAGTACCGGATGTGCATCACATGCATGCCAAAGGTCAGGTTTCTGAGAAGACTACACCTTAAGAGACATTACAATTGTAAGAAACCTTGAAGTCAAGGTCACTCAGCTATTTTTCTGGTGAAGAAATTCCAGTTTGCACACACACACACACACACACACACACACACACACACACACACACACACACACACACACAAACAGAAAAAGATTGAAATAAATGAGTGAGGGAGGGAGAAAAGCAAGTTGACTGACACATAGGCAGAGAGATAGATGGAAAACACAGAAGGAGTCACACAGGCAAAAGATGCAAAACATAAAGGGGAAATTAATTTAGTTTAAATGAAATTGATCATTTCAATCTAC
>NC_045157.1:6973551-7016051 GCF_900700415.2 Clupea harengus
GGATCCATGTCTATTTCAGTTTGACCATTTAATAGGTTTGCCTTATGTATATTTAATGAAATATGAAAATGAATAAAAATACCTAGAATGGCCCGAATAGAGTGCAATTCAGCAGTAGTTGTTTGTGTAAAACTTGGAGTATAGATGAGTATAAACCTGCTCAACAGGCACTTTATCGCTCATTGTTTTATTGTCCAAATGTTTTTTCTCTTTGTTTATTTTTTTCTCCCTCACCGGAGTTCCTTCATTGTGTTGTTTTCTTTGCCCAAATCATCATGTATTTCAGCAGATTAAAACATTTTCTCATCCGCCATAACACGAAATAATAGGCCTCGCAGTCATCCCGAAGGGAAGGGAAGAGAAAATATAATTCAGTGATTTCCTTTCTCTTTTTTCTTCTGATAAAAAAAAAAAGAAGCAAAAAAAGCTTTGACACTTCCAATATCAGCCTAAATTGAGATGTTATTGAATGTTCCTTTTGCGTTAGTCATAAAATGGAAAGGGGGAAGTGGGTGTTGGCATCTGCCACTTTTTCCGGTGCTTTCCACTGATATTCAATCTAGCATCCAAACGAGAGCAAATCAGTGGCAAGCCCAGATCCTCCAGTCACACAAACACACACACTGGAACAGAAACACACACACACAGACACACACTGGAACACAAGCGCACACACACACACACACACAAACAAACACTGAAACACACACATGTGGGTGAGCTCACACCGAAGGTCAATCTCCGCGTCTAGAGAAGCAGCAGCACACACACACACAACAGATTGAGAAATATATTTCATTTTTTAGAGGATTTAATGATAAATATAACCGTTAACACACACACCAGACACACACATACACACGCACACACACACACACATTAGAATAGAGGCACACGCACAAACGCACACACACACACACACACAGTCATACTAAAAAATCTAGACATATACATGCACATGAACTCACACACATACACACTCACACAAACAGACACACACGCACGCACGCACACATTAACATTGTGATACATATTTCAATGACTCCTACTGGCTATTCAGTTTCTGGCTGGCTCGGCAGCGCACAGCAGTGATAAATGAATAAATCGCTCAATAGCAATTTCAGCGTTTTCAATACTTGAATGAATCTGTCAATGACGAGTGATAGTTTTCCTCTCAAGAGGGTAGGTTCATATTTATGCGCTAATATCCCCCCACTGACATAGGCATTAATACCACCAGGGTAAGTCCATCGCTACTGCGTGTGCCAAAATCTAATACCCCACGTCACTCAACTTGGGATGCACTGAACAGGGCCAAGGGCAGGCACTTCAGCAGGACTAACGGTTAAGAACTGGAGACTCTTATTTACATGTGTTCATTTAGCGCTTTTATCCAAAGCCACTTGCAGTATGGCACAGACATATTGTTGTAGTAATACAGTTTTAGCATACAGCATGTACTCCCTGGGATTCAAAGCCATGGCCTTCGTGTTCTTAGTACACTAGCTTCACCGCTTGAGCCACATAAACACATCATGTAGAGGAAGTATCATTATCTATATGCTCTACAGTGCTTGAGCACCAAAACAGTTTATTTCTGAACATGTGTATGCTAGCTCCTCATAAAAGAACTGCCCCCCGTTCCCCCCCCCCCCCTTGCCTTGGCTGGCTAAGCGAGTAGGACAGGCGTCCCTGCAGCAGCTGGGGACGGGTAGAGGGGTAATTAGCCCTCGTTGAGCCGCAGGGAATGGGAGAACTCAAGTAGCTCTCCGCCTGCCTCTCACCAGGCCTCCAAAGGGGAGGTAGGCATGGGCTCTATTCCCTGGGACCTGGAGCAGGGGGAAAAACATGGCGCTTGGTGGCCAGTGAAATCCAGCCTCGGGTTTCCTTGGCAGTGGTGGTGTGTTATCCTTTCTGGTCATGCAGGATAATAGTCGCATAGTTGCGGGATCGCATGCCAGCAATGCATAACTGAAAAGTTTCCTGTTTCACTCCGTGTCTGTCGTTTTTCTTTCAGTCTTATCAGGACTCTGCTGTGTCCGTCGTTGTACTGCCGGGGTGGTCCTCTGAATCCCTCTATGAATATTTTTCACCCTGTGAGTCGCCTATCAATAGCGGGAGAGCTTCAGAAGCAAGAGGTGAAACGGCAGTCCGCACAGTTCAGAGAAGGGTATTAATTGCCAGGCGAGGCATGCAGTGTCGCCTGTAGGGCTGTGGAAGTGTGAGCGTGAGAAATTAGTCTTATTAAAATGTGACGCTGAGCACTTCTCCGCAGCTGTCGCCGTGGGTGACTGTTGGGCACGGCAGGCTGCTCATTGGCGATAAGTGCCCGTGACTCAGGCTTGGGGGGGTTGTGGTGTCTATCACTGTCTGTTGAGGGGGGGGGGGGGGGGGCACCCTTATTTTCAGTTCCTCAGCTGACACTTCACTCCCATTGTCCAACTTCCAAGTTCTAAACATTCCGTTCTGCATCTGGTAAGTTTTCGAGGAAAGAATCAAACCTCGAGTGGAGATTTTATTCCAGGCCTTTTTTGACATGTCATTGTTAGCTTGCAGCGCAACATGCAAACAAGCATGCATGTACCTCAAGTTGAGGTAAATGCTTTGCGTTTGAGATGTGCATGCATCATGTGCACAACGCATGCCATGAATCTTTAACCTTTATTTATTTATGAATTCTAATGAACCCATGCTGACCCTTTCTCCAGCCTGTCACAAACAAACACAGATGAATTGCTGCTGCTCTCACACACACACACACACACACTCACACAAAAACACACACGCACACACACACACACACACACACACACACACACACACACACACACACACACACACACGTGATGCAGGCAGGCAGTTTAGGGAGGGGGGCGTAATCAGTGGCATGGATTGAGGTGTTAAGCACCTGAGCGGAGTGGCCGCACAGCCACACCACCACAAGTGCTGAGGTAGAGTGTCCTGTCACGCAGGAATGGATATAAAGCGGCCGCCTAATTGAATCTGACGGGCCGACATTGTCCTCTCTGTACTTGTTGGGGCACAGCGGCGTGGTGGCGGCGTGGCGGCGTGGCGGCGGTGAGGTGGTGTGGAGGTGGCGGAGGGGACGTCTGATCAGCCAGCCCCGGCGGCGAGAATCGAGCAAAGTCTTCTCATGTGTGTCATGTCTGCTGTGTCCTTCTACAAAGTTCGTGTTTAACCCAGGAGTCAAATCAATCCCGAGTGCTCTTTCATCATGAGCAGAGGTGATGAATGGTGGACCGCATCGGTTTTACAGTGTGAGGAGGGGCAGGAAAGTGCAGAATATCCCAACAGTAGCCTAAATACACCAGCGTGTTCCTCTATGCACACAGCTCAGTGTGGTATATCCTTCTAACAAACAGCACTACACAAAAATAAAGCAATATATACGTGTATATTTATATATATACTGTATAAAATAACTTTAGATAACTGTACTCTGCACTGTAGATAGCTGTATTATGAACACATGCCGAATTACAAGTGGCTGACAATACACTTTTTTTGTACTGTATTCCTCTCTTGCCAAAGATGTATAGATTTATTCAATTCTAGATCCAAACTGAGCCACAACAGCAAAGTAACTCAAAGGATTAGGGACATTGAGAGGTACATGCACATGTAAGACTTGAGACTTATTTTCCGGTGTAAAACCCTTTGCCTGGCTAGCATTAAGACAAAGAATATTTGGACTGATGTTTATGGATATGGCTTCAATGTAGCCCACTGGCGATCAAATGAATACAGATGCTACAACATCCCCATGTTACCATAGAAACTGGTACACATGCTAGTTGGCTGTATTTCAGCAATTTAGGGACCTGATGCTCGAACCTGATGCTGCAAGTGGTGATATGTGGCTAGGTATCCATAGTAATGATCATCATCTAACATGCTCTATTTATTGATTTGATTCTATTGTTTGTTTTTGTTTTCTTGTTTGTTTTCCCTCTTTCTTTCTTCCATTTGGTTCAGGATAACGTGCACATGCATATTCCATTCGTGGACACAATCAAAAAGCATGTTCACGCTTCACGCTGTCGGAAACATGTGCTTTGGGCCGAATCGCCATAGTGGGCTTTATTTCATAAAAGCTAACTCTGGCTCTTTCCTTAATTATGTTTTTTTTCCTCTCATTAAAGCATTCGTTTTAGTTCAAAGAAAGGAAGTTGCACAATGAGAACCTATTTGTATTACTTTATTATGTCTTACTGAATAGTACACTGAAAAAAAAAAACAATCTCCTGCTTCCTCTAAAGCCACTCCGTTTAGTTTGGCTTCGTTAGTCCCTTTGATGAGGCCAAACAAGAGCCGGAAACAAACGAGAAAGAGAATAAACAGCCCACACTGTGCAAACAGAATATAGACTGGAGGTAAAAAATTGAGCCATTCAGGGCCTGGAATGGTACCCAGGGGGTGTAGTGGGGGAGTGTGTGTGTGTGTGTGCGTTTGTGTGTGTGTGTGTGTGTGTGTGTGTGTGTGTGTGTGTGTGTGTGTGTGTGTGAGAGAGAGGGAGAGAGGGAGTGTGTATATGTGTGTGGGGGTGGTGGTCGTTCTGGCCTGGACTCAAATTTGAGTGTCAAATTCTCCGGCACACTGCTCCCAATTACAGCCGGGGGAGGGAGGGGGGAGGAAGTGTTCAGTGGCCGTATGAATCGGAGCATCCCTGTGATCTCCCCCTCTGTTATCGAGGCTGACCTTCGAGTGGCAAAGCATTTGACACCCATTACCTAACCAACTAGCCCTTAATAAGGGCTCTTCTCCGACCATTGATTGAGATCCTCCATTATGGTGCCCACAGGCGTCCCTATCTCTTGTAGTCTATCATGTAAATAGTCCAGCTCTCCCCTCGGGCTTCGTAACCCACCATGCCCCCAAGTGTGACATTAAAGTTTCATACTGCGTCAGTGTGCACGAGAGAGAAGGCCGATGGGCATAGGAGGGACCGGAGTGAGTTGTCAATCATTTGACTATATGGTGCGTGGCCAGTCTAAAGGCAGGCACTTCCCAGTCACATAGTCACGCCTTCATGTTTCTGGTAGGATGTGTATGCACTGAATGGACTTGTCAGGAGGACAGTAGATACAGTAACTAGGACATGTGGTGTGTGTGTGTGTGTGTGTGTGTGTGTGGTGTGTGTGTATGTGTGTGTGTGTGCGTGCGTGTGTGTGCGTGTGTGTGTGTGTGTGTGTGTGTGTGTGTGTGTGTGTGTGTGTGTGTGTGTGTGTCTGTGTCTGTGTCTGTGTGTATGTGTGGTTGTGTGTGTCCACATATGCATCTGTGAATATAAGCATGCATGTTTTCTCTTGGCTGAGTTCATATCACATAGGGATGTACCCAAATCCGAATCCGTTATTTGGGAAAACACAAATAATATGATGGAAACAGATATTTTTTCCACCCAAAATTGCTTTTTATTCGAAAAAAAAAACACCAATAAATTCAGCTCCATGATTGACATGTCTGTTCATCAGCCATTATGTTTCTTCAAATCGATTCATATCGTAGTGGATGACTGCAGGATAAAAATACCCGTTCTCCCTGCAACACAGGACTTTGATATCAATAACTAGTCGTCTCATTTACTACATAGTATTGAAAACGGATCGCTGTATTCTGTGGTTGCCCCCAACCGAGCTGACTATTCCTACCTAAGGGAAACCTTCCCATCAGGGGGGGGAGGAGGCAGCATGTGCTAGCAAAACAGAAGTCTGCAACCAATACATCAAAATGAAGCTCAGTACCTGTAGTGTGTTCATTTCCTCCATTTTAAAAACCCAGTTGAAATATAAAAAACACAACCAACGTTTTACCTTGAATTCCGGTCACTATTCATCAGTTTCAGATGTAACATGCTTTAAGTATCAGCCAGATGTTTCACGGAAGCATGACAGCAACATGTGATTTGAGAAGCCAACAGTGGCATGCAGCAAAGGTCTGGGTGCTATATGGGAGCCCTTCCCAATCAGCCCAACTGATACAACTAGCGTCATCTGCAAATTGCGCAAGGCCTCAATTAACAGAGGCACGGATGCATGTTTACAAAACTTAATTTAGTTAAAAACAAGGAAGAGAGATGAAATGTAAAGTATGAGGATGTGGAAATATATTGCATAATTAATCATATGCCAATATTAATATCCACTTGATACTTGGCACAACAATTGCATTACCAATGAATATCAGGTCAGAAGATGCAACATTTCCTCGATTTAATGTGACGTCCGGTATAAACCACGCCCAGTTCCTGTTTCCATCTGAATACAGATACGGATAAAGATAATGACATCTCTGTACACCTCCAATGTCTCATGCATGCATGATGTTATTTTTCATTCCTGCCCACAGACACTCAGCCAACTCTCCTGGCTGTGAGTTTTTCGAGAGAGCCTTCCTCTCAGTCAAATCCAAGGCCCCTATTTCGTCAACCTCTCGGCGAAAAGACTACTATTCCACTCAAATAGTTGTGTGTCGGCAGCGCCAGACTGTTCTGCGTGTGCTTGTGTTCGCCCCCTCCACCCTCCATACGGGGGCCCCCCAGCCAGCTCTCTATCCCAGCTTGTCGGCGCTGCCATCGTTTCGCCGGCACTTTGCAGTCACACCGAAGACAAATGCACTCTACTTAATTGTGCAAGGGTCGTTTGTAATTAAGTGATACGGCATCCGGCTCAATGGGAAAAAGAAGAAAAAAGGAACCTCCCACGTTACTTAATCGGAGAGGGAGAGAGAGAGAGAGAGAGAGAGAGGGGGAAGGAGACAGAGTGAAAGAGGGAGAGAGGGAGCAAGAAAGAGAGAGAGAGAGAGAGAGAGAGAGAGAGAGAGAGGGGAAGGAAGAGAAAAACAGCAATGAGTGGGCAGGCCATCTCCAGGAGGGCCAGCGATGCTCATTAATTATTAAGCGGTAATCATTGCAATTACTCTCAGCTTTGGGCTTATTGACCATGCCGAACCCTCCGTGTGTGTTTCCAGCTCCAGCTTGTCAAGGAAAAAATGGACTGCTGGTGTGAGTGTGTCCAGAGACACTGAGTTCTGGCAATCTTAAATCTGGTGAGGCTTGCTCTGAGAAATAACTTGCTAGTCATGGTAACTTCTGGGGCTTTGCGGGTCCATAATTATTCCCGTTTTTCAAACTGGTGACAAGTGCAGAAGGTTCAAGTCCTAAGGGTTGTAAATATGTCAGCTTCATACATTAATTAAATTAACCACAACTATGGATTTCACTTTTTTAATACATTTGGAAAATCTTCTAAAATCCTGTTTTCACTATGTCATGTGGTATTGAGTGTAGATTGATGAGGGAAAAAAAATAATTGCTATGATTAGCTTTAGGCTACATTGTAACAACATGTGAAAAAAACTGTTGTTGGGGTATTGAAAGCACTGTATAAGCACTGAAATACATACATGCTTGCTGTTAGATCCTATGGGTCCAGTCTACCTCAAGTTATGTATTATTTTTGTCACTGATTGGAGTCCTAAGAAATAACATGGATGTTGTTTACACACACTTCAGATGCATTTGTTTGTTGCATGTAAACTAGCTATCTTTCTGTTACTGTTGCTGTCTTAGATGCATGTGTTTGTTGCATGCAAACTAGTTGTCTTTCTGTTCCTGTTGCTGTCTTAGATGCATGTGTTTGTTGCAGGTGAACTAGCTATATTTCTGTTACTGTTGCTGTCTAAGATGTATGTGTTTGTTGCAGGTGAGCTAGCTATATTTCTGTCACTGTTGCTGTCTTAGATGTACTATGTGTTTGTTGCATGTGAACTAGTTGTCTTTCTGTTACTGTTGCTGTTGCCAAAGCAATAACCTACATTTTGCAAACACTTTTGTTACTAGTTACGTGATATTTGCCTCTTTATGTAAGAAGCACTGCAGTACTCTTGGTATCTAATATAGTTCTCATATAGGTATCTAATATAATTTTAATATGGTCTGATATAGTTATCATATAGGTATCTAATACAGTTCTAATATTGGTATCTAATATAATATATAATATATATAATATTGGTACAGTATCTAATATTGTTATAATGTAGGGATCTAATACAGTTATAATATTGGTATGTAATGTAGTTCTAATATTGGTATCTAGTATAGTTCTAATATAGGTATCTGACATAGTTCTAATATTGGTATCTTATACCTAAATTTCCCTCGGGATGAATAAAGTATCCATCTTTCTATCATCTATACTTCTAATATAGGGATCTAATACAGTTATAATGTTTTTTTGTTTTGTTTCAGTGTTTCTGCTGAAATTTTTGATTTTCAATCTCACTCTCTTTATGCTCTCTCTCCTCTCTCTCTCTCTCTCTCTCTCTCTCTCTTCTCATCTCTCTAGTTCAGAGTCGAAGAAGTCAGGTGGGCAGTGGGGGTTGTGATATCACCGGACACCCATCAGAAGCCATTGCTGCCACTTGAAGCACTAAAGCTGATGTGGGCCTGATGAAAGGGCCGATTAAATCTTGTTTATGGGACAGGCTGGATGGCGGAAGCAAAGTGGCGAGCAGCGCGTGCCAGCCTCCGGTCCCTCTGAAGCAGATTGGGAGAAGCGGCGACATGATTGAGTAAGTGAAAACATATGGCGCAGGGAAGCCCTTGGGGACGGGAGGCTCTCGACTGAAGAAACCCCTCCACTTCCCCTCTCTCCCCCTCATCCCTCCTCTCCTCGCTGTCCTCTCCACCACCTCCCTGTCTCTCTCTCCTCCTCTCCCCTCCTCTCTCCTCCTCTCCTCTACTCCACTCTCTTCCCCTCCCTCCCTCTCTCCCCCTCTTCTCTCCTCTCCTCCCCTGTCCTCTCCACCACCTCCCTGTCTCTCTCTCCTCCTCTCCCCTCCTCTCTCCTCCTCTCCTCCCCTCCCTGCCCTCCCTCCCTCTCTCCCCCTCATCCCTCTCTCCTCCCCTCTCCACCACCTCCCTGCCTCTCTCTCCTCTCTCCTCCTCTCCTCTCCACCACCTCCCTGCCTCTCTCTCCCTCTCTCCTCCTCTCCTCTACTCCACTCTCTTCCCCTCCCTCCCTCTCTCCCCCTCTTCTCTCCTCTCCTCCCCTGTCCTCTCCACCTCTTCCCTGTTTCTCTCTCCCTCTGTCCTTCTTTTCCCTCCTCTCCTCCCCTGTCTTGTCCACCTCTCCCTCCCTTCCCTCCTCTCCTCCCCTGTCTTCTCCACCTCTCCCTCTCTCCCTCCCTTCCCTCCTCTCCTCCCCTGTCCTCTCCCTCTCTCCTTCTCTTCCCTCCTCTCCTCTCCTCCCCTTCCTGCCTCTCTCCCATGTCTTTTCCAGCTGACTGGTGAGTAATTGAGCGGGACGTAGGCTGATGTGGTGAGTGGTACAGAGGAGGTCATAAATACAGTTCACAATAACCACATCCATCTTTTATTTATTTATTTATTTTATTTGTTTATTTAGCCACATTGCCTAACTCTATTAGGCCTCCTGAACCTCTAAGTGTCCATCAATTAAAGCAATTAAAAATGGACAGGAAGAGGACTGTAAACCTGGCGACCGGGGCAATAATGCAAAACTATAATTATCCTCCGTATTCACACGGCAGAGTGGCAGCAAAAGTATCTTTGTGCTCAAAAAACACTGCACATGGAGTACTTCATGTTGTTAATCTCCCTATAGCCATACCATAATACTGTTCCTTACATTACAACAATCCCTATAGCCATAACATAATACTGTTCCTTACAGTACAACAATCCATATAGCCATAACATAATACTGTTCCTTACAGTACAACCATCTCTATAGCCATTCCACAATACTGTTCCTTACAGTACTACAATCCTATAGCCATTCCACAATACTGTTCCTTACAGTACTACAATCCCTATAGCCATTCCACAATACTATTCCTTACAGTACAACAACCCCTGACATGTTGCTGCTCTTTGGAGTTGCTCTATTTGGCGTTGCTCTTCTCTGTTTTTTTTTCTTCTTGTCGTCTTCTTTTTAGAATTTGCAATCAGATTAAGTCTTTTAATCAAATCTAATCAACCCACCATGGTGTGAATTCATATTCATGGAGCCATTATCTCTTATTATGTAAGTAGCACTGTCAGTTCTTGTGATCTGCTTATTCTTTCAGCAGCGGCAAGCCAGCATTGTATTTATAGGGGAGAACGGGTTCATCTCCATATGCAAATTACTTCCTGCTTCCTCCAAGGCAACGGCAACCAAAAAACAAAAACAAAGACAACATCGACTGACGGAGCAGCATGGGCACAATCCAACACAAACAAGGTGCCTAAAAATAATCCATTTTAATCCATCCGATCTATTTCCAACCTTTATTTACCATTAAAATATTCCAGACCCATTCCGCAGCCTGTTTTCTGTCTGAAACTCTCACTGAAAGGAAGAAGCAAAAAGGCATATTTAAAAAAATGACAGTGCATTTACTGCATCTCAGAACAGCCACACCATTCAGACTGCCGGAGAAAAAAAAAAAAGAAAAAGTGTGTGTGCGTAGTGTCTGATGTTAACTTAGTGATTATAAGAAGTGAAGGAGGCTTCTTGGGAAATGTTGTATTTTCTTGACCCTAATTTGAAACTTCCACACTGAAGATGTACACCAGCAGCTGGTCCTGCTGATGGGCTGGTAAACAAGGCATGGGATGAAGCCTCCTGTTTACTTGCAGCAGAGATGGGAGAGAGAGAGAGAGAGAGAGAGAGAGAGAGAGAGAGAGAGAGAGAGAGAGAGAAAGAGAGCAAGCAAGAGAGATGGGAGAGAGAAATAGGAGAGAGAGAGAGAGCGAAAGAGATGGGAGAGAGAGAGAGAGAGAGTGAGAGAGATGGAAGAGAGAGAGACCTCAAGCAGATGGCTATGACAAAGTCCCAATAAGCAAACTTTTTCTGTGCACAGCAGCATGTGGTTCTCCCCCAGAAACCTCCCATTCGTCCACCATTTCCCCCCCAAGTCTGCCTGTAAAAACTCAACACTATGGAAGTCAACAACTTGTTAGCAAGGAAACTTTTGGGAACAGAAAGTTCACTCTTCACTGCGTGGACGGATTCGTGTAGCATATGTGCATGCATAGAGTAGCGGCGGGAAGGCCTGAAGAAGAGTGTGAGGGGTTGGATGGAGTGTGTTTATGTACATGGGTCCTAGTCCACACATGTGTTCTCCAGAGAGGCTGCTTGTCATTTGGGAAAAGAGGATCTTATTCTGCAGGAGCCTCAATAATAAATGAAATAAGGTGTGCTCTCCATGGAGACGGTCCCCGTGGAGATGGAGACGGTGTTCCATCTGTGGAGTGCTAATTAACAGACACGGGTGTCTCATCAGAGCCAGGGTCCGTGCTCCAGACCCACACACTCATCTGCTGCTGTTAGACAATTATCACTTCCCCACAACAGAGAAGTGATAGGGACATTTGCTGTGAGTATGTTGAAGTCAGTGGCCTAACTGGATATTGAGGCGTTCACAAATGTAGGCTTCTCTCTCTCTTTCTCGCTCTCTCTCACTTTCTCTCTCTCTGTCTCTCTCTCTACTCTTCTTGTCTTTGCTGAACATCATTGTAAACTATAAATATAATAACAACTATTTAATATTTTATGAAATTACATGAAATAATAAAGGCTGTTTTGTAGCACACGGCAGTCATATACTAAAACACAGCCCTCATTCTTGTATGTAATTTCATAAAATATTAAACAGTTTTGTTCGATGATTCATAGTTAATTAAGGCATTTGCCTCAACGTACCAACTCTTAGAGGAGAAGTGAAAGGATGCGAGGCTCACCTTTAATCAGTAAGTAGATCTGCATGCCATCAGTGATCATGTAAATGAACAGCGGCATGGTAAAGGGCAGAAAAGAAAATGAAATAAATACTTTGTGTTTCCTAACGATAAAACGATAAAACATATCCATAAAGATTTGAAGGCCAAGAAAATCGGTTCCATAAAGGCATCAGCGAGTAAGAAATCACAGCTGCGAGAGTGTACTGCTGAATCAGGCAAATGCGATGATTTACTGAAACTCATTTGCAAGTTTCATGGGCAATACTGCTGCAAGTGACAAATGACCGTATGGCGCTGCACTTGAAGTGGATGGAGAATGCTATCACTTTACATGAATCAGATGGAGAATGCTATCACTTTATATGAATCAGAT
Source organism: Clupea harengus (assembly GCF_900700415.2). Lineage (NCBI taxonomy): Eukaryota > Metazoa > Chordata > Actinopteri > Clupeiformes > Clupeidae > Clupea > Clupea harengus. Next base: position 6,985,698 of record NC_045157.1, read on the forward strand.
GGAGAATGCTATCACTTTACATGAATCAGATGGAGAATGCTATCAGTTTGTATGAATCAGATGGAGAATGCTATCACTTTACATGAATCAGATGGAGAATGCTATCACTTTATATGAATCAGATGGAGAATGCTATCACTTTACATGAATCAGATGGAGAATGCTATCACTTTATATGAATCAGATGGAGAATGCTATCACTTTACATGAATCAGATGGAGAATGCTATCACTTTATATGAATCAGATGGAGAATGCTATCACTTTACATGAATCAGATGGAGAATGCTATCACTTTACATGAATCAGATGGAGAATGCTATCACTTTACATGAATCAGATGGAGAATGCTATCACTTTATATGAATCAGATGGAGAATGCTATCACTTTACATGAATCAGATGGAGAATGCTATCACTTTACATGAATCAGATGGAGAATGCTATCACTTTATATGAATCAGATGGAGAATGCTATCACTTTATATGAATCAGATGGAGAATGCTATCACTTTATATGAATCAGATGGAGAATGCTATCACTTTACATGAATCAGATGGAGAATGCTATCACTTTATATGAATCAGATGGAGAATGCTATCACTTTACATGAATCAGATGGAGAATGCTATCACTTTATATGAATCAGATGGAGAATGCTATCACTTTACATGAATCAGATGGAGAATGCTATCACTTTATATGAATCAGATGGAGAATGCTATCACTTTATATGAATCAGATGGAGAATGCTATCACTTTACATGAATCAGATGGAGAATGCTATCACTTTATATGAATCAGATGGAGAATGCTATCACTTTACATGAATCAGATGGAGAATGCTATCACTTTATATGAATCAGATGGAGAATGCTATCACTATGAATCAGATGGAGAATGCTATCACTTTATATGAATCAGATGGAGAATGCTATCACTTTATATGAATCAGATGGAGAATGCTATCACTTTATATGAATCAGATGGAGAATGCTATCACTTTATATGAATCAGATGGAGAATGCTATCAGTTTATATGAATTAGATGGAGAATGCTATCACTTTATATGAATCAGATGGAGAATGCTATCACTTTATATAAATCAGATGGAGAATGCTATAACTTTACATGAATCAGATGGAGAATGCTATCACTTTATATGAATCAGATGGAGAATGCTATCGACTTTACATGAATCAGATGGAGAATGCTCACTTTAATATGAATCAATGAGAATGCTATCACTTTATATGAATCAGATGGAGAATGCTATCACTTTATATGAATCAGATGGAGAATGCTATCACTTTATATGAATCAGATGGAGAATGCTATCACTTTATATGAATCAGATGGAGAATGCTATCACTTTATATGAATCAGATGAGAGAATGCTATCACTTTAACATGAATCAGATGGAGAATGCATCATTTATATGAATCAGATGGAGAATGCTATCAGTTTATATGAATTAGATGGAGAATGCTATCACTTTATATGAATCAGATGGAGAATGCTATCACTTTATATAAATCAGATGGAGAATGATATAACTTTACATGAATCAGATGGAGAATGCTATCACTTTATATGAATCAGATGGAGAATGCTATCACTTTACATTAATCAGATGGAGAATGCTATCACTTTATATGAATCAGATGGAGAATGCTATCACTTTATATGAATCAGATGGAGAATGCTATCACTTTACATGAATCAGATGTACATGATGCATGATAATTGCATTCAATGCTAAGGTTGATAAGGTGTTTAGAATAGCTATGTCACCGGTGTGGTGTTACATGTTGCTCAGAAACAGCATTCGGTAGGGCCAGGTAATGAAGCTTCTTACCTAATTAACTAATTACTATCGCCATTGATGTTTATCTGCTACAATTTAGCATGTGTTATCTAAGTTAATTAATACATTCAGTTATTCATATTTGTACTTAACTTTAATTTATTTTGTAATGAGTTAAGTAGGACCATTCTTCAATTTAATAAATTAAGCCATGATATCCAAGTTTCTTTTTGGATAAGTCATGCTTTTAAAATTTTCCAACGCTTTAGGGCTTTATAGAGAAGTGGCCATAGCAGTGATCCCTGAAACAAATGGCTTTTTTAAAAAAAATATTTGCTGTTTTTCATTTTCATATTTCTACACTTCCTCCATTTGAAGTTGATTTTATCTCACATCATCAACATTTTGTACTCTCATCAAAAGTACCCCCACACACACACACACACACACACAACACACACACACACACAACACACACACACACACACACACTCCACCCATCTTGCTTGACCATTATGGGCAAGCTAAAAAACACAACAAAAGAATGCGTCCCATTTTCTAAACTACACCATTCTTCTGATCTGTTGACGGGTCTTGAATATCAGTTGGCTATTTACTATAGGGAGGGCAAAGCCAGCTCAAACGCATTTACATGTGCTAATGGAAACACAGAGGCAATTCAAAGTGGTTGACACAGGCATCACACAACATAGAAGTTAGGAAAAAAAAAACTCTGACAATGTTTTAGCATCTTGTTTCCCGTAGGATGGAACAGCAGGACATTCTTTTTTTCAGATGGAGATGGGGAAGATGAACACAAGAACAGGCAGATGAGGCAAAACAACCCTGACTGTCAGTCAGTCTCTCCGCTGTGGAATTACTCTGTGTTAAACACCTAGTTTTCCCGAAGCGTAATGTAGTGTGACAGCAGCAAAACTATCCTCATTTCTGCTCATATGAGACAAAGTAACTGGCCAAAACAAATGTCAGATTGAGTTTGGAGTTGGAACTTTTTCTCTCTCTCTCTTTTCACTGCAACTTTTGTTATTGGATGTGTGGTTGTTAGGTCACTGCATACGTACCATAGTACCAATAAAAATGGAGTTTGCACACCGTCTGCGTAAAAATAGCATCATCAAAGCACTTCAGTCATTAAGGGTACCTATGAAATCCCTCTATTCAGGTGTTATCAAAATGCCTGTAATCAAGCAAGTGCATAAAGAATGGCATTTCAATGAGGACTGAAGCAGGTGTCTGGGTGCCATAATAACGGCATAGCTTCCCGCTCAATGATGGCATAAACTTTTTAGCTGGAATGAATCATTTGTTAATTTTCATGAATAAATTATTTCTTCATGCATTGAAAACACTCGTAATGAGGGGATTTGTCTTCTCTCACATTTTTAAAAGCAGAGATGTGTGTGTGCTTGGGTGTGTGTGTGTGTGTATGCGTGTGCATGTGCATGTATGTGTGTGATAGAGAGATAGATAGAGTGCGTATGTATGTATGTCTGAGTTAGATAATCACGATGTTGTAAATATCGTTTTTTGTATTTGACCTTTTAACCTTCCTTTAGCCTTGGGTCATAGTTACCCAAAACTATTTTTAAACATGAGTGCATCCATGTTTTTCTATGGAGCATAAAAAACCACTGATTCTCCCTTCCACACACTACAGACAAACAGACATGTTTGACTCATCATCTGTTTAGATGTTTTGACCTAGATAGATAGATAGATAGATGGATACTTTATTAATCCCGAGGGAAATTTAGGTCATCCAGTAGCTTATACACATATACACTTATACACCTCACCGACATACATACATAAATCACATATACATACACATAGGGAGAAACATATTATACATACACATAGGGAGAACATATATACATACACATAGGGAGAACATTTTCACACAGAGTGTTTCCAGATACAGGCCCTATTGTACTGAGTTGCAATGATTTTGACAGTGTCGGTGTCGCAGGAGGAAAGTGATTCATGTGCAGCTGGTGTGGATAGTGCAAAAAATATACATATAATGTTCTTGTGCTTGTGAGGATGGTAGTGCAAGATAGTGGTCTTGTGCTTGTGTGTGTGTGTGTGTGTGTTATGGAAAGTGCAAAGAGCAAAGTGATAGTGCAGAATATGTAAGTGGTAAAGTCTGTGCATGAGATGAGAAGGGGAGGGCAGACTGAGGTAGACTCATGCGAGAGGAAAGTCCATCTCCCTCCCCCTTCCCTTCTGTGTGGCATTAAAAAGCTGGATGGCCCTGGGACAAAGGACTTCCTCAGCCTGTCTGAAGAGCATGACAAGTGACAGGAGTCTGCCACTGAATGTGCCTCCTCTGTCTGTTGAGAGTCCTGCGTAGTGGGTGGTGGTCATTGTCCAAAATGGTCAGCAACCTACTCAGGGTCCTTCTCTCCGCCACTGTAGTGAGGCAGTCCAGTTCAGTGCCAACAACAGCTCCGCCTTTCCTCACCAGCCTGTCCAGTCGCCCTGCATCCCTCTTCTTTATGCTGCCTCCCCAGCACACCACAGCATAAAAAAGGACGCTGGCAACAACAGACTGGTAGAACATGCGCAAGAGTTTGTTGCAGACATTGAAGGACCTCAGCCTCCTCAGGAAGTAAAGTGGGCTCTGACCCTTTTTGTAGATTGCATTCAACGTTGGCTGACCAGTTCCAGTTTAATTGTCCATATGAAACACCTAGGTATTTGTAGGTGTTGACCACCTCCACACTGACCCCCTCGATGGAGACTTGGTTAGCAGAGGAGGCTGGGACCTCCTAAAGTCACCACCAATCTCCTTGGTCTTAGTGGCGTTCAGCTGCAGGTGGTTATTCCTACACCACTGCACAAAGTTATCCACCAGGCTCCTGTACTCACCCTCCTGTCCATTCCCTGAATACATCCCACAACAGCAGAGTCATCAGAGAACTTCTGGATGTGGCATGACTCCGTGTTGTAGGTGAAGTCAGATGTGTACAGGGTGAAACAGGACTGGTGAGAGCACAGTCCCCTGTGGAGCACCAGTGCTGCACAACACAGTCTCAGAGACACAAGTCCTATCAGGTCTGACGAACTGTGGTCTCTTCCCGTCAGGTAGTCAGTGGATCCACGGATTACCAGGTGGACCGTTTCACAACCCATCTGCCAAGAAGCTTTGTCACTCAGTCTGAGGGGCTGGATGGGTGTTAAAGGCACTAGAGAAATCAAAAAACATGATTCTCACAGCACCTTCACTATCTCCAGACTATGTTTAGCACTTCAAAATCTGCCCTAGCCTCTCTGGTGATGTTGACTGCAAAGAATTCTAAGCTATTCAATTATAGACTTTTGGTTTCACCATCATTTCTTTTTTTGCTCCTGATAGTTGTATGATTTCATCTTCATACCCCCTTCTTTTTCTGTCTCTAACCGGCCAGCTCCAAGCAGATGGGCCCCCCTTATGTGCTGCGGTTCTGCTTAAGGTTTCTTCCTGATTAACAAGGAGTTTTCCCTTGCCCCTGTTGCCATTGGGCTTGCTCTACGGGGGTTCAGGCCCTGGGCTCTGTAAAGCGCATTGAGACAATTCATTTTTTGTAATAAATAAAATTGAATTGAATTTCCTACAGAGATTACAGTCAAGTGTTAGTAAATATTCAGGTAAATAATCACCCATGTAGTCTCTTTTGTATTTATCTTCTTGCGATGACCATCACCAGAGCTGAAGAATTCAGTCACGTTCCTCTTCAGACTCGGAGGGAAGCCAAGAGCATGAACTTCACATGCAAGGTCCAGGCCATTGATTTGTTCACAGAGATCTCTGAAATATGTATGATGTACACCTCTCACTCTTTCTCTCCTCTGTGCTAAAGCAAGGCATTTGAGGAAATTCACAGTCTGGGAAGCCAGACATACAAAAAAACTATAAAAACCTTGCAAACTTTCTGCTGTACGATTCTCTAAGCCACTTAGACTGTCTGCGTAGTCTGTTGGTGAGTAAGTGGCGTACTGGTTGGGCAGCATGCGGAGAAGAGGAGTTTCAGGTCACGGGTGTGGTGTGATGGACGCAGCACGGTGAGACCCGGGGGGGGGCTGAGGCAACTTCAAATGGCGAGGGAGTTTGGGCACCACAGACCTGCGATTCCCTGAGTCTCCACAGCCTCGCTGCACCTCAGCGATGCCGACACAGCATGAATAATCTGAGTTTCTGATGGAGCCGGCCACAAGGGAGGGACAAAGGGCTCACAGCTCTAACGCTCAGTTTAGAAAAGGAAAATGTGTAAAAAAAAAAATATAGATTTTGAAAACTTTTCATTCTTTCTTAGTTTATTTACTCAAGCCTACTTGTATAGAATCATAATGATGTTTGAAATGTTAATCACAACAAATAATTGCAACAGATGCACCATAGCACATAATCATTGCCTTATGTTCTGTGAGAGGTGGAGCATACACACACACACCACAAACCACCTCACACACACACACAAACACACACACACACACACACACACATCCACACACACACACACACACACCACACACACTCGAACTACCACACACACACACTGAAATATAAAAGTCCAATGTTGCAGTTAGCAGACTTCGCTATTCGATTTCTGAATCAGCTCTATGTGATTGTCATCAGTCAAATACATATGTGTGTGTGTGCGTGTGTGTCTGTGTGTGAGTGTGTGTGTGTGTGTGTGTGTGTGCAGGTACTGGGACTCTGGTCACATAATCATTGCCTTATCTCTATATGTTCTGTCTGTGGTTAAGGTGAGGGGTGAGACGCTCCTCCTGTGTGTATTAAATGACGCTATATGGCAAGAAGTGACAGCAAAGCTTTGCTTTATATGGCAGAGGACTCTGCTGGTCAAAAAAATGATGCCCTTTTTCCTTGTATTAAACTAATGATAGTCTTTGAATGTGTTTGTCATAAATCACCGTGGCAGAGTAAACATTAGCAGAGACTCCTCATTTGTAATGTGAGTGGATCCGTGCATTTATCCTGACACGTTTTATGATTACAACACACCCCTACGCCCGCCCCCACCCCGGGGGCCAATGAATTATGATGACAGAGAGGGAGAGAGAGAGAGAGAGAGAGAGAGAGAGAGAGGGAGGTAGGGAGGGAGAGACAGAGTGAGAAAGGGAGGGAGGAGAGAGAGAGAGAGCTTTTCCTGGAGACGTAGATTTGCTTTAATGAATTTCCAAGAAACGTTTGGAACTGGGGGTCAAAGACTAATTCTGAATAAAAGATAAGTAGCAGTTGAGTTAAGTGCTGCATTTCTTCTCACGTGGTGATAATGCCTCAAGATGATGCCATTAGATGCCCAGCAAATGAAGATCAGACATGGTATTCCCAGTGTTGGACGTGCACAATCCCAAATGAAGATCTGACATGGTATTCCCAGTGTTTGGACGTGCACAATCCCACTCTGTATTTCCCAGTGTTGGACGTGCACAATCCCACTCTGTATTTCCCAGTGTTGGACGTGCACAATCCCAAAAGAAGATCTGACATGGTATTCCCAGTGTTGGACGTGCACAATCCCACTCTGTATTTCCCAGTGTTGGACATGCACAATCCCAAATGAAGATCAGACATGGTATTCCCAGTGTTGGACATGCACAATCCCAAATGAAGATCTGACATGGTATTCCCAGTGTTGGACGTGCACAATCCCACTCTGTATTTCCCAGTGTTGGACATGCACAATCCCAAATGAAGATCAGACATGGTATTCCCAGTGTTGGACATGCAAAAGCCCACTCTGTTGATCGCTTTCAGAGTCAGTTGCTACACCCTGATAGGCAGCCTCTCCATCAATTCACTCATTTGTCCTTTTGAATAGCATGTACTGTACCTCCCGTCTGGACAGTGTTTCTGTGATCACTGGAGAATAGGGTTTCAAATCAGATGGATGAAACCCACAGAGAATAGCATCAAACCGGTAGCTCTCTGTTTCTTCAGAGTTCATGAAATAGATTGATGACAACTGAGGATGTGTCACCATTCAGGTAACTGCATTGATTTTCTTTTTCTTTAACAAATGGGAATTTTCTATAAAGTCTTCAAAAGCTTCAGTAAAAAAAATCATATATTCATCCAAGAATCATTTACTCAGAGCACAGAACCACTCCGCAGACCCATACCATCAAAAGACGGAAAAGAAAAAGAGAAACAACCTGAAAAGCCGAGAGAGGAATTCTCAAAGGAAGGAAGAAGCCTCTGTCTGACTTCAAAGTTTTGAAATCTGAAATGAAATTGTGTAGTCCACTCAACAACAGTAGACAAGAGATCTGGGGGCTCATTTATAAAACAGCTGTGTCGAAGCCATCCTACATTTCTGAGATTATTTCTCAAATGTACGTACGTGTGATTCACATAAAATGAATGTATGAATAAAAAATAAAAAAACGGAAAAAAACACCAGTTTCTACGCCAGTGTATATGCCACTCTCCCAGATATGACATCTATAAATCCCAAATGAAAGTGAAACTGTGCACTGCTGAATGGCTTTAGGTGCTCGCCTTGTGAACGCCCCCTCATCACCGTCATTAGCATACAAAAGAGCTTGAAGAAAATGTAAAGGATTACCTCTTTTACCTGGTGGTGCAGCGATAGGAACATTCACATTTGCATTTACAATTGCTATAAGCGCGTTAAAAAATTCCCTTCATTTTGTGCAGCTGGGAAATATTGCCATGAGTGTTCAGTGCTGCCCTTGTCCTCACTCAGACCAGTGTAATTGGACATTTTATAGCCAATGGACTGACCCACATGTTTGACACATATGAAAGCTTAACATGTACATTAACTAAATTGCCCTTGAGGACTTATCGATTACCCTACAATTTAATTTTATCTATCTAGCTATTATTAAATAAGTAGGTCTAGGCCCATTATTTCAGTCATTATGTGTGCCCCTACTCATTCTGCAGACCATGAAATGATTGAAACAGTGACTGTGTGCAGTCTAAAAACTACGGCAAGTACAACAACCTCTGCTCATATTGATAACGGTACAGTACAAATTGTAAAAAGAATAGTGAGAAAATTGGCGCTTTTGACTGTCCGAGCACAATCAGACGTCTAGATCACCATCCATATTAGACATTGAAGTGTGCAGAGATGGCAGGTGTACATATAGGGCCTTGGGTGTGAGGATTCAAAATTCTAATCTGGCTTTTGTAAAACACGGGAAGACATTCTAGACAGTTGTGTGCAACCAGCTACTAAGTAATCAAGCTCACGGAGCGGTTCAAGGGCAATCCATGAAATGCATTGAATGTTATTTAGCTCTGCTAATTCTCATTGCAGTTTACAATGAATAATTGTGACCATGGCAATAACATGATTTATTATCTTTACTTTACACATTGTTCGAAGTTAATGTGTGTGATAGTTCATGCTTGAATGTATAACATGGCGGGTTCTCCTACAGATTTGTGAAAGGCTTGACAAATCCACATGACCTCAAGTGGAGATGACACTTGAAAATTACAGCCAAGATCTCCTTCGCAGTTCCAATCCCCAATTGTGTTGGACCTACACAGACAGAGTTCAGCATGTGTTGTGTTGGACCTGGACAGAGTTGTTTCCATGAGGTAAGAGAGCAAGGTCAGATGAAAGACATGCATTATTTGCCGTATGCAAAGGCATTTCCTACCTATCAGCCGTGTATAGGTTGACAATGAGGCAGATATACAGTAATAACCAGATTTGCGATGTTTTTCTATTATTGGCCCATATTTCTAATCTGTAGTGATATCAAGCGGCATATCTTCTCCTTGTTCTCTCTGTCCCTGCTCCCTGCGCTTCCATTTAAAGTGCCATTATTCCACACGAGGCCCTATCACCCTGGTGTGTCTCCATTTTAAGTGCCATTATCACACATGAGGCCCTGGTGTGTTTGCAGCTATCATCATGCTTGCATTATCACAACATCCACTGTACAGCCAACACACAACTCCTGACCAATAGCAATTTCATTTTCACATGTAATAAGAAACAAGCCACTTCAACCAAATCGGCAGTGAAGACAAGCAATTTTAAACTGGCAGTCAGGATTGCATGATGTTATTCAATTAATGTCAAACAGATATAAAGGCCTGGGGCTGACTCTTATGACACTCCTCATGTCAGTGACACTGTCTACATACAAACTAAAGATCAAGTTGATACCTGACCATACCACTAAATCCAAATTATGGACCAGTGGACCAAAGCATCACTACAAAGTGTATAGCCAGCAGCCTATCCAAGGAGTTGATATGGTTTTCAATTTAATGCATGTGAAAACACATTATGCACGAATGCAACTTAATATTAGAGATTTTGGATTGGGGGCATATTTATAGACCCCTTGTATATGACAAGACATGTAATTATCTGTAGTAATGCATAAACATATCCCCACTTTTTTCTAATCTTATTAGAAGATTAGCTCTGCAAAATGGCTTAGGCATGGATGTCTGCTTTGGGGCAATTGCTGGGTCTTTTCAAGTGAAAGTGACACTGATTTCCTTATTCATCCTCTCTCACTCTCATCTCCTCTCTCTCTATCTCTCTTCCTCTCTTTCTCTCTCTCTCTCTTCCTTTGCTCTCTCGCTCATCCAGCATGGAATTGAATGAATTTGTTATCTTTAAAACTTAAATATGTCATGATCCTTCATTTTTATTCAGTGGCCTTCACTGTTAATGTGAAGCTTCAGCCTACCGTGTCTTCATCTAGAGATTCTAGACAGACAGACATGTGACATATATCTTTTGGCTCAAAACACAGAAATGTGTTTATGCAAGGGTGCACATTGATATTCCGCAGAAACGTTAAGAATATGCAAATACCATTGATTAGAATAGCTACTACCCTTAATTAGGAATTCATAAATAAAAACGTCTGCCAACAACCAATTAACAGACTTATAAATTGCAGGGGCAAACTCATGTAATGTCAATTATATATGTTGTTGTTGTTGTTATTGCTATTATTTTAAAAATTCACATTAATTTGCTAGGTAACAATTAAATGATAAATGATACATATTGGGATCATTCCTCTGACCCTAATTAATTCCCAAAAGTGTGGAAAGTCCAGAAATGTTGGGCAAACTTTCTGCAAGCCAACTCAGCACTTTGCGTCCAATAAAGGAGTCACATAAAGGCTGTGGAGATACAGCAGCACATTGTGTGCAATGTTTTTAAATAATCCTATTTTTAAAAAAAAATACAATTTGTTCCACTTCCAACAACAGTTTTATTACCAGTGTGATAATATATGGTTGAGCCTCTTCAGCGAGAAGGGTGGGAAAGTGGGTATTAGGCACCAAAACACACACCCCCTGATCATCTTAATTCACTCCCAGCATTAGCCTCTGATGGAAGTGATTGCATTGGAAACATACAGCACCAGAGGGGTAATAAGGATACGGAGAGAGAGAGAGAGAAAGAGAAAGAGAAAGAGAAAGAGAGAGAGAGAGAGAGAGAGAGAGATACATAGAGAGGAGGGGGGGGCTGAGAGAGGGGACTAAAATGATAAAGAGAGAACAAATGAAACTAAGAGAGAGAGAGAGATTATGCAGGGAAAGAGAGACTGAAAGAAAAGAGGACAAATAAAAGGGAGGGAGGGAGGGAGGGGAGAGAGAGAGAGGAGGGGGGGATTAGGGCAGGCCTGATGCTGACAGAGGGAAGTGAGACATATGGAGGTAGGTTGCTCAGGCTCAGGACAGTGGGAATTAGGCTGGCAGTGTAATCCATGGCTGCTTCATTGTGTGCCCCTAAGTCAGCGTGTGCTTATTAAAAAGAGAGCAAACAACAGTACATTATGCCTGTTTTCTGCAGTCTAGCGAGCAATATCTCAAAGTGCACCCCGACTGTAGCGCGCTAATGTACAATCAGTGTGATGCACAGCGGCTCCTTAATGGCTTTACAGTTCTCCTAACTCCGTGCACCATTGAACTATTGAGAACAATAGTTCAACTAGTTAAGTTTTTTGCAATTTGTGTTGAATTGTAAAGGGAAGGGGAAACCCATGCCTGGCCATGTGGCTAACAGCTTTGCTTGGGAAATGAGCTCATTGATTGGAGCTACAGGAAAAAAGGATGGTGTAACGGATGACTGCAATGACCCCTCACCCACGCTAACCTCCCTCTATACTAACACATCACCCACCTCACCCACACTAACCTACCTCTATACTAACACATCACACCCTTGATGTACATTCCAAAAGAAATACAATGTTCAAAGGCATGGCAGACAGCATAGAACCGAGAAGACATGTGCTTTTGGTTTAAGTAGCATTCTCCAGCTATTAAAACGGGATCGTTTTTCCCCTTTTCAAGAATAGTCATGCATAAAATATGTGGTTCTCGGTGAGAGCGCGGCACAGACAGCTGCGTCGGAGCGTGTGTGAGCGTAGATGAGGAGCTTCTGAAATAGGAAAATAGAGGCAGGCGCCCTGAAAAGGTCAAACACCTGCAATTTGCCCCTCAGTGATGCTCCATCACGCTGTGCCACTCTCTTGAGCCCACTGATCCCTCTCTAACACTCTCACAGGTGGCCAGCGCTTTAGCACAGCCTCCAGCCTCCTCCCCCAGCCTGTTGCCTACCTGCCTGCCTGCCTGCCTGCCTCAAAATGGCCTCCCCTCCTCTCTCCCCCACTGGCTCTGACGAGGAAGGACCGGCAACAGGCTCTGGGCCAGATCAGGGCCCTGTTGGGGGGGGGGGGGGGTATGGGGGGGTCTTACTTAACCCTTAGTGAGTTCCCAGCATGTGGGGCGAATCCTGAAGGCACTCTGAGAAAGGTACTCTTTAGCAGAGCCTCTGGTCATCAGCTCCACTACTGCCCACACCACCCACAGTGAATACTGGCTCTGGACATATTCCACCTGCTGTTTCGCCTGCAATTTAAACTTTGACTGACGCAAAGATACAGAGTTGGAAACGGTGGAAATCAGAATGTAGACCAATGCGCTACGGTGATTATGCCACTGTACAACTCAGTACAGCTCTCATTGGCCAAGTTACAAACAGCTAAACATCTATGATGAGAATTCTAAATACATCTATTTATGTTTATAGTAATTTACAATATAATAATTTTCCAAGGTATTAGTAATTATCATAATTTCCATAATTATATCATCATTCACAATCATTACAAAAAATAAAAAAAATACAAAATGATTTATCCAATAGTCTTCAATATTTAATGTGTTCTATATTGTTATCATTTAATAAGAAACAATAAGGGCGTATCTAAAACAGTATGATTTGTTATTGATATGGTAAAAATCTTGAAAGCGTAAGTACAGTTCTATCAGAATGGTTCTCTCTCCACTCTGGCCTATTAGTGGCAGTGCCAACATGTATGGACATTCAGTGCAGCTGTTGACACCACACTGTGGTCAAGACACCTGGTTAAATGTGTTTCCGCAGGCAAATCTAAGTAAAAGCCAAGACCTTGCAAGATGGTGTGTGTGTGTGTGTGTGTGTGTGTGTGCGCGCGCTTTAATTAAAACAGCACATCTGTCATGTTCACACCCCTAGTTGGTGAAATATCTCGCAATTTTAGAAATTTCGAAAGGGTGTTGAGAGAGAGAGAGAGAGGGCCTATTACAATCTTGTTTACCTTTCAGTTCTTGCTTTCTAAATATAGAGATATGACTGAACCTAATCCCTTATCTCGTTAGATGGTAACCTTCAAAATGTTTTATAAATGGTTAGATGTGAATCTTCAAGGTTCAAGCAAAAACTGTAAAATCCATGTCTATATTCTGCAAATTCTTTGACTTCCAAACCGCTGCCGTTAAGACTAAAGCACATTAAAAAGAAATTCTGTCTAAATAATAATAAACGTGACATCATAAATACACACAATAAGACACTCCAGACAAACATGACAGCATCATTTATATTTATCTGTCAGGTCAATCAATATGATTATGTCAGATTTCTCGTCCCAGTCAAAAGCATGATGGTCTAAGAAGTGGGTCAGTTTCCAACAGAATGGGTCGACCTCATAATGACCCTTCATTAACTTCCAAGACTTCCACCCCTGCCCCTGATGGTCTATCCATCACTGCTCATCTGGCAGCCTTTCCTTATCTATCAAACAGGAATGACACGACACAACAATATTTACCGAGTTAACATGGGACTGCATGTAACATTGTTTGACATTTTCATAAATGAAGTAGGTAATAAGGCCACATTTGGGTCCCTGAAGTGGAAGTAAGAAGGAAGGCAATTTGTTAGATACAAATGGGGCCATTGTTACTTTTTTATATTTATTAAAAAGTGTGTGTATTGTGCTCAGTAACTAAGGACCAAAATGGCCCAGGGAGGATTTGCTGGCCTGAAGCTGTCTATTGCACACGTTGGATAGATGCTGCCAGACAATACACTAATGAATGGGAATTGTTCCCACGTAATTAATTATGAACAATGGTGGACAATTACCCATGGTGGAATGCTATTGTGGTGAGGGAATTCAACATATGGGTGGAGACGTTATGGATCTTCACCAATCAATTTAGACAAACAAATAAATCAATTAACCAGAAATAATACTAGTAAATATTTAGTGAATGTTGCTGAGTCATGATCCTCCAGTAATATTTATAAATGATATAATAATTATGCACTTCTACAGATAATTTGGTAGTTATGACGTGCCAGTGAGAGCATAGAACCTGACCTCTCTGTCCGAACACAGCATGACGACACAAGATGCTAATGCTAACATCAAAACGCATGGATACAAAAAACAATGGGAGCATAACATTGTTACGAGGCAGTAATGAGATGATGATGTTTTATACCACCAAGAGGATGCGCAGCATTTCTCAAAAAGCTCATTTTTAGGTGGCAGTGATGTCCCTGCCAAGTGGACGCCCCGAGCTACTGAACCCAGGTTACCAGATGCCAATTATCTGCCTTTTCTCAAATGTCTGTTGGGTGGTGGCAGGGGCACAGCCTAATTTGATTATCATGTCCCCAGGGAATCAAGCACTAATCAGTATTTCAGTCTTTTCTCTAAAAGATGATTTCAATTTATTTTTCTCCCTTAAGGAAGCAGAAATTATTAATGTGAACAATGTGAGATAACAGGTTTTCTTCCCCCACATTTCCACTCGTGATCATAAGGTTCATGTATATTATAAAAGGCCACTGGAATTAATGAAAAGATCAGGCCTATCATGCATGTTCTGACACAAAACATCACTCCACACACTTAACTGAAACAAACCGTATTTCAACCTTACATATATATATATATATGTAAATATACAGTATATATAAATATATATATATATATATATATATATATATACTGTATATAGGTTAACTACATATGTACATTCATAAATACATATGTACATATTTACACGTCCAGCTGTTCGGAAGTGTTCGGAAGAGAAACAGCTGCATAGAGAGCTTTTCCTTAGCCTACGGGTACGAGTGCAGAAGCCTCTCTATCACCTCTCTGAGAGCAGTTTCAAACAGTCCATTATTCGGGCGTGGGGTGTCCTTGATGAAAAATATACAATGGTGCTTTTGTATATATACATGGGATAGGGTTAAAGTTAAGGTTCGGGTTGGTTATGCAGACACAGTTGTCAATGAGGTGTTTCACACTGACAGTAACTATATTATACAGTCCTTCATGTACTAATTCACGGTTTCTCGACTGAAATATAAACCCTGTCATGTTGAGAAGAAGTGCTAAGCGCCTAGAAGGGAGGTGAGTGGTAGAGGTTAGCAGAATACATTACGCATAACAACAGGCAGGAAGGATGACTAGAAGAACAGACACGGGCATGTCACGCAGAGCTGAGCATAGCAACATTAATAAGACCTCACCACGTCTGTAATAAACCCTGCCGTCGGGCTATTGGCCCACCACTTTGTGAGTGTGTGTGTGTGTGTGTGTGTGTGTGCGTAAGTGTGTGTGTGTGTGAGTGTGTGAGTGTGAGTGTGAGTGTGAGTGTGTGTGTGTCTGTGTGTATGTGTGATTACGTGTGTTTATGTGTGTGTGTGTGTGTATGTGATTATGTGCTTTTTTATGTGTGTGTGTGTGTGTGTGTGTTTAAGTGAGACAGAGTTACTTAGCCTCGGGGTAGGCATGCTGAGCCAACACATCTGAAGTCTTGAGTATTGTTTTGAGCATCTCTGCCAGACAGTGATACAGATGAGAGAGGTCAGCTTCAGGACGGAAGTTTTGTCTGTTTTGTGAAAGGTACTGGGATGCTACTTCCAGTGAAACGGTTAATGTGCACATAATGCTTAGCTACATTATATAATGCATATCACAATTAGAATGTTTGTCTTATACAGACAGGCAGTCATCATTCACTTACAACGAACCTGTAAAATATTGCATAAAGCAACCTGTTGCAGCTCTCCATGCCACCTGTTCAGTATAGTGTCTAACACATGAACACTTCATAGCTGACTTGTAATGTTTACGACTTGTAATGTTTTCTGGAAATTGCGACCACAATATATGGCTTTAACATGAGTTACCTTATCGTTATTAGGTCTAAGACCCCTTTAACAGGGATGTTTTTGTGATTTATTGCCCAATATGCCCCCATTGATCCTGCATTTTAATGATGTGTAATGTTTGTGGTTAATTCACTGAATTTAAACACCGTATGTGTGGACAAACGTACAATGCGCCATGCTGGAGATAACTGTACCTAAGAGCCTAGCAGCAGAACGTTAAGTAAGGTAACACACCCACACACACACACACACACACACACACACTCATACACACAAATGGATGGACGGACGCACTAATGCACACACCTATCCTTTTCCTAGAAATTATCGTGGTTTGTATATGTGATTTTTGATCTGCACAGCCTAATATCTTCAAATTAGCATTTACCTTCAAGCGGTTTTGGTGTTGCTTTCCAAGATGTTGCTTAGCATGATAAACAACTGCTTGCTAGTACAAGGCATGCTGTCTGGAATGGTAATGCATTGCATAAAGAGTCTGGAAAAGAAAAGGGAATAAACTTGCAAAACACATGTCAGAAGGTCCTTGATTCAGACAGTGAGGGTTATATATTAATGCTTCCAACAGAAATCTACATTAGGCATACAGCACAGTCTTGCAGACAAGGCCACATTGCTGAAGTTTCTTTCTAAACGTCAGAGAGTCTGAAATGAACAGGCTGCCAATGACATAAATATACCTGAAGGTATGAGGTGACACATGAAAAGTTCATGTGCTTTAGGTTGTCATGGAGATGTCAATGGAATAGGAAGTGAATCATCTGACCTGAATGGGTGCGTGATGCTGTGGAGACTATTTTGGATCTGTATGTGCTAGTCTGGGAGGGAGTTTGAACAACGTCATTTTGTTGCAATTCTTTCAGACACACAAGTGAACGTGAGCGCAGATGTACAAATGCATTTCACATTTGTGCACATAGAAACATTTATCGAATTTCATTTGTTTAGTGGTCACCAGAGCTAACATTTTTTAATGACATTGGCCAATGAAATGTTTGTCTTTTAGACCTCCGTTGTCTTGAAGTGTTGAAGTCTACAAACTGTAAAGGATTTAAAATTCAACAGTTTCCTGTAAGATGGACTGTTTGTTCAACTTCAAACAAGTGAATAACAAATAGATAGACAGAGAGATTTGAGATCCTTTTTTGACAATTTTGTCTAATACTGCACATGCCTGCGAGGTAAAGACATATTTTATTTTCACATTCTGGTTTTCTGTCTACTGTCTGTTTTTGGACTTTTGTTTTAGTCATGTGTGTTTCGTTTGCTTCCTTGGTTAGCCATGTGCTCTTTTGTGTATCCTGTCATGTGCCTTTGTTTTCCTGTCTCTGCCTCCACCTCTGTTGCGTCACTGTTCTCGCCCCTTGTGTTACTTCCTGGTTCCTTTGTTCTTGTTAATTGATCCCTTGACACCTGTTTCCTGTCACTATGTGTATTTAAGTTGTGGTGTTTCTTCAGTCTGTCGATGTTTGTGTTTCCACTCTGTTTTGCTCCATGTGTCCTGTTCTTATTTGAAACCCACGTTGTAAGTAAAGACATCTCATTTAGATTGAGTTTTGCTCCGTGCTTCGAGCCATATCACATCTACTGTCTCTGTACCTAGTCTAATTTATTTTCGTCTCACTAAGACTCACGTGTGTCTCAGTCCCTGTGCTGCGGCCTGGCCCTCGCCCCTAATAGGAAAGCGGGCATAAAGGGCATTCATCCACGCGGCCCAAAGTTGAAGCGGGCCACCCAGAGCTCAGCGTCTCCCAGCCCCACCTTCCCCCAGCCCCGTCTCAGCCAATCACAGGCTCATGATTTATTCAGAGCTCTCATCAGCCACAACCTGATTATTCATGGCCCTGGAATATGAATAATGAAGCCTCTCTGACACTGGGCAGAGATTTGGCATCCATTATGATGCTCTGTGGATGGCTGTGTGAGCAGGTCTGTGCAAATTGTTGAAGGACGGCTACGTAGGAAAAGGATCCCTCTTGATTATTTCTTTGAGATTTTCTCTTACAATCTTTTCATCTTTTTCTTTTATAGTTACTGTCTCTCTCTCAGTCTGTCTCTCTTGCCTTTATTCCCCACCCTCTCCTTTTAACTTCCTTACTCTCTTCCAAACTCTCTCTGACACACACACTAGGGTGTACACACACATACACACACACACATACACACACACACACACACACACACACACACACACACACACACACACACACACACACACTTGCTCTTTATCTCTCTCATACACAAACATATGCACAAACAAACATGAGTACATGCACACCCATATGCGCTTAACACATTGGGTATTCAAATAGTGTGTGAATAATTCCCATTGAAATAATTGACGGTTTGTCCGGGAGAATGCCTTAGTAAATAATGGATATCTTCATCAGTGAGTGACAGCGCGGACCCTCAGTGGGAGAGCGCTGGGGAGCTTTAACACATGCGACTCTGGACGGAGGAGAAAAGAGAGAAAGAAAAAAACAGGTGGGTGATGGAAAGACATTAGCTGGGATTCCATCCAACTTTTTAATGCAAATTTTCACCATTCAAACAGGATATCCTGAGTGGAAATGCTTGAAATTCACAAGTCGAATAAGAAATGTATATGCTGGAAGGAGGTGAATAAACTACTGTTTCGCATATGGTATAACGTGACAAAGGATGATGGAATAGAGTTTGTTTGCTTCGCAAATCATCGCATTTGTTACGATTGTATTAACTGGTTCCAGTGAAGTTGCCCTGACAACCTTAAGGTTTGAACCCACTGCTGTTCACCTCCCTTGATTAGGAGAGTGTCCTTTTTTAATTCGCCTAACACTGCGGATGGAAAAGGTGCACAGACTTGCATTTTCTTTAGCTGAATTGTCATGAATGCGCTTGAAATATGCAAATGATTGAGAGAGGAAGAGAGAGGGGAAGAGACAGGGGGAGATGAAAAGAGAAAGAGGTGGAGAGAGTTAGAAAAGAATATTGAATAGGTAAAGAGATAGACCAAGTGTTTGGCATACATACATACGTACATACATCAATACATACATACATACATACATACATACATACATACATACATACATACATACATACATACATACATACATACATACATACCTACCTACACACACACACACACACACACACACACACACACACACACACACACACACACACACACACACACACACACACACACACACATTCATACATACATCTCTGGACTGGCTGTACTCCTCAGTCCACAGGGGACAGTACAGGATAGACAGACTGAGAGAGAGAGAGAGAGAGAGAGAGAGAGGCACAGAGACAAGAAGAGAGACAGACAAAGAGAGAGAGGCGATTTGTTGGGAAATGCATATTCTACTGAGAGGAACCCAACAGCTGCATTAGCTGAATGTCTTTTGTTATCCATCTCCTCGATGATTTCTTGCTCATCGATTTTCTAAACAAAGACAACAGCGTGGTTCTCGATGTTCTCTGAGCAGTTTTCCAAGAGATTGGTGTTCCTCTCTCAGCAGTGAAACATCTGTGTCCTTGCATCTGAACAAATTTCCCCGGCATCTTGCTAGATTCCATCGAACTGCAAGCTTCCATACTTGAAGAGAAATTAGTAAGAATTAGATCCAAATCTGACCCGTTTCTCTCAAATGTGTCAGTCTCTAAGCGTGCTATCCTTTCTCTCTTGGGTCACCTGAATTTTGCTATAATTCCCCAAGATAGCTCTTTCATTTCACGCTTGTTTGATTCAGTCCATTCTGTGGAAAACGTATCTGACATAGTAGTCCTTGACGAAGGCTGACGGCCAGATCTGAGCTTTTGGTCTCGGTTGTTAAGTGATTGGAATGCCATCTCTTTTTTTTTATAACAGCAAACGCTCAAGGTGTTCACAGATGCCAATTTCATTATCAATGCTGTCCATATATACACATAAAATCGTTGACGCCCTATCTTTACCGTTTTCAGGAATTTCAACGTCGCTGCCCTGCAGCTTAAAAAGTCCCTGTCCAGTGGCGGATACTTTTGGACCTCCTGTTAGATTAACTCCCACTCTCAAAACCCAAGCAGAGGCAGCTTCAAGTTACGTGAGGAATCTACTCTTTTAGCTTACAACTCTACACCTGCTTTTCTCTCTACATTTATAATCCGCTCCAGGTTGTCTTTCTAATGGTTTTCTATGGTTTGCTGCATTTCATGGAATTTACCCTCTGTGATACCTCTTAAAACCTTTCCTTTTCTGATATAATTTTTTTCTCCTACGGTCTTCTCCATCTTTCTTAAATATAAAAAAAAATGACTTTACTTGCAATGGAATAACTATTTCTGTCGCTAAAATAAACAGTGCTTATTGTCCTACATCTATGGTGAATTATCTCAAATTACGATTAAAGACGATTAAAGACCACTCCTTCATCACTCCAGTTGGAAATCCTTGCAATGACTTGCCAGTGGTTTAACAATCATTTAGCTAAAGTACTAAACATATGTAATCTCTCACCAAAGTGTTACACTGGACACTCTACGCTACCACAGCCTCTCATTGAGGCCTATCCATATCTTCCATCAAACTGAGACAGTCGCAGCCTATGCATCCCACATCAGGTCAAACCTTTACCTTGTCCTCGAGGCTCACATGGCTCTGTGTAATGCTTTATGTAATGTGTCTTTACTTTGCTGATCGCCAGACGGTGGTCCAGCTTGAAAGAGGTTCTGTAAAGGTGGCCTTCGCCTGTATGTCCGACATGAAGGTTTCTCTTTTTCTCCGTCTTTCCTTCTTTCACTCTGCTCATCCATAGCTGGTGGAATCAGGGCAAAGATGCCTGCATTTGTCGATGGCCCAGTTCATATTTTAACTTAAGCGTGTTCATAAAGCCTAATGTTGTGATTTCATGCACTTGTTAACCCCTCTTGTACCAATGGGTATCTCATTTTATTTTAATGTTTTTTGGCAGTAGACTCCTTGTCCTTACTTACAACATTTCTATTAAATTGTATTGGTTATTGTTACTCATCAATACTTGATTTGGTTCTTGTTATTCATCACTTGTCAAAACAATCTAATGAAATTGAATTATATTTGAGAGAGAAAAAGGGAGATAGAGAGAGAGAGAGAGCGAGGGGGTGGGGAGAGAGAATACAGGGGAGGAAAAGGCAAGGATGTAGTCATTGTAGAAATACTTCTTCCAATCAGATGAGGCCTTGCCTCTCATCCACCTTAAAACTCTGCTGAAATAACACACCTGAGAATTGTACCTGTCAGGACTGTCAGCATCACACCTCAAATTTAAAGTGATGTGGATTTTATATTCATCTGTGGGAAGTTCATCATTATGACTACCCTAACTGACAACTCTAGCAGACTTTTGAATCTGCCCACACCTCTTGCCTATGCCGGTGCCCACGCCTAAGTGCCGGTGCCCACACCTAAGTGGCAGTGCCAACGCCGAAGTGCTGGTGCCCACGCCTAAGTGACGATGCTGTGCCAGTCCCTTCTGCTGGGCACTGCGTAGCAAAGTTCCTTAAGCAGGCCAAGCAGCGGCCAGCAGACCTATTTTAAGAGTGGCATCTTCATTTAGAGGAGTGTTGCTTCCTAGAGACTAGGGCCCAGGGACCCAGGGGACGCCTGTGATTAAAACTAATGAGGGGGAGCTGAGTCACAGCCGAAAAGGAACACGCCACGCTGGGGAAGAGATGAGGCCTCTGCGGAGGGGTGAGGAAGCCGACTGGCTCTCAACAAACGACTGGAATAATGTGTCGAGAGAAAAACAAACTGAAAATCTTTGGAAATATGTTAAGAAAAAACGACCATCGATTGGTGTTCCTACAGCATAGCATGTTCGTGTTGCCCATAAGGCCCTCACAGAAAAGGCCTCAGGTCAGTCATATCCAAGTCATATTCAGACATTGTTAATTGAAGTATATGCAATAACATGTGCTCAGACATACTCTCTCTCTCTCTCTCTCTCTCTCTCTCTCTCTCTCTCTCTCTCTCTCTCTCTCTCTCTCTCTCACACACATACACACACACACATACACACACATGCACACATACTCTCTCTCTCACACACACACACACACACACAAACACACACACACAGTATGTGACTTTGATGTGTAAGGAGTGTGTAGCATGTGTAGCATGCAGTGGGCCTCAGCCAGGGAGCACAGTGGGAAAGCAGCGTTCCAGAGGCGGCAGAGACATAATGGGACAAGCTGTGTTTGATCCAGGGATTGCTGATCCACTTCCCTCATCAAAGACACGAGGAGAGGCACAGAAGGGAAACAGGAGCCAAGGCATACGTGTGTGTGTGTGTGTGTGTGTGTGCGTGAGCAAGAGAGAGAAAGAGAGAGAGAGAGAGAGAGGGAGAACATATGTGTGTGTGTGTGTGTGTGTATGTGTGTGTGTGTGAGCAAGAGAGAGAAAGAGAGAGAGAGAGAGGGAGAACATATGTGTGTGTGTGCGTGTGTGTGTGTGTGAGCGAGAGAGAGAGAAAGAGCATATGTGTTGTGTGTGTGTGATTGTATGTGCGCTGGAGGAATACAGATCTTCCTTCTCACCTGGGACTCACATTGAAGACACCAGTGTGCGAAGCCTGGAACTCTCCTCTACCCATAACCCATATCATCCCCACATGCCACTGCTAGCCTGCAGGCATCTCAACAAGAGATCAGGGAGATGGTGGACCAGGCCAGCAGGCATCTCAACAAGAGATCAGGGAGATGGTGGACTAGGCCAGCAGGCATCTCAACAAGAGATCAGGGAGATGGTGGACCAGGCCAGCATCTTAGACAGAAAACACTGTATGCTTAACCCTCCTATTATGTTTGGGGTCAATTTGACCCCATTCAATGTTTAACGTCTCTAAATAAATGTTTGACATAATTTGTTTTGCTTCATATTTAATGACTTTTCCTAATTTAATGGGGACAACTGGGTAAACACAAAATTAACATGATGATATGTTTTCAATGTCCTGTACACATACTTTACGCATAGGTGTTGTTTGGGGTCAATTTGACCCCAGGCTGTTTTAATTGTATAAAATATATAAGAAATATAAACTTTTTTCATCACATTGTTACTTTTCTTGATAAAAGAAATCGTTTTTTATTCCAAATGTTATAGATAACAACAATATGTACTTAGAAATAATATGAAGCCATAAAAACACCAGAAGTATATCTCTTTCCAATTTTAGGTCAATCAGTGAGATTTTATGGGGATCTGCATATTTCTCAATAGTCGCGTAACATGTATTCTGGATGGAGAAAGGGAGTGGGTGGGAGTATTGTTTTATTTAAAGGGCTATTTAGGTAGTCAACAAACAAACCTAAAGTACCTGACACATAAACTTGGGTAAAAAAAAATAATTATAATAATTTTTGGGAGGTTTAAATTGCTGGGGTCAAATTGACCCCAAGCATAATAGATGTGGGTAAAATTTGAACATAATAGGAGGGTTAAGTTAAAGAGTCTGAACAGAACACCACCATTCACACTGACAAACTGACTTTCAGCTTTTCACAGCTGTGTACATTATAAAATAAAATACGAAACAAATCCGATGTGTCGTTTTATTTCTTGTACCCATCATGGTGGGAATCTGTACGTTTGAGGGTGTTTTCTTTAAAATTCTTTGAGTGAAAAACAATAAATGTGACCAGTCCTGACGGGAATACATCGTGAAATAGATGCAATACTGTATCTGCATCTTCACTCTCTGTGCCACTACTAGCGCAGACAGCTTGAAATATAAATCTAACATAAAGATCAAGATACTGTGGCAGTGAACTATAAGAGAGAGAGAGAGAGATATTTATGAATCTTCAAACGAGATCTTAAAAGAGAACGGAGTGGGGGATCATCATCTATAAGTACATTATGTTTTGTCTTTCGGGAAAATATTCTAATTTGATAATTGAAGACTAAAAGGCCTTTCAAACAAGCTATATATGACGTCTCTGCCGACTACCATGGGGGAGAACAAATGCAGAGTTACTAATGGCTGTAATAAAAGTAAATTGCTCCTCAACAACTCCTGCAGTAGAACGCAAAGCATGGGGACATACTGTATCACCCAATTATTATCAATTATGAGTGAAACGCTAACAACATGAGAAGAATACAGGTGAAGCACAATGACCTTGGACTTGGACACACACACACACACACACACCACACACACACACACACACACACAAACTGCGTGGTCATGGCACCTCATGTTGTTCATTCATCACAGATCTCAAAGAATACTGTTCTTACATCAGAAACCATATTACATGACACTCTAAATCCTTCATGAATCTTTCAGCCCCTGGAAGAAATGGGGCTCATTTGCCTGTGTCATTTTCCCCATCCCTCACACTTAGTCAAATGACTCGGCACCTCGTGACCACAGATGAATCACTGCTGACACACGCTCTCGGGATTTTTTGTGTATTTACCACACAGCCATTATACCTCCACCTCAGGTAAAATCTGAGGAGGAGAAGAAAATAAATGGCTCTTGTTGAGTGACAGCCAGAATGGATTATAATGAGAGGCTACTAACACTAGTAGTTATATTTCACTATACATGGCATTGCTGTCACTATTCATCATATTTCATTTAAATATTTGCTTGGGTTATGCATCTTGAAACACCACCTTTCTCTGTATAATACTTCTGAGTGCATCATTGTCGACATAAAAAGAAAATAATGTGTTCTGCTTCTACCCTCACCAAAACCTCATTTTTCACAATAGACATTGTGGCAGAAGATATACAGGATGAATTTAAAATGGAGACTGAGATCTGAGTAAAACACAGTCATCGTTCTGTCGACTATTGATAATAATATCAAGAGATGTGGAGTATTTCAGCAGTACATTATGACTACCACATATGTGTGGTGTCAGAAGAAAAAAGACGAATATAATGAGATTTTATTCTCCTGTTGCATCATCCAGACGGTGGCGTTTGAGTGAATTCCCCCGTCACGTCTCTCACTCCTGTCACGTCTGTGAAGCATGTTGGGTAGCAAGAAAAGCGTTAAAAGTGTCGTTATTCATCATTCATTCAGTTATTTGACCCTTTGCTTCTCTTTCCATGCGAACAATCATATCTGCTTTGAGAGAAAGTACATTTCATCCATGTCCCTGTTCATTCAGTCTGCTAGCTGCACACCCTTAACCACAGTAAACATAATTAGTAAATAAAGCACTTGTTGAAAATAAATGACTACATAAAAAAAAAAGAAGGATATTCACGCTCATTCAATTAACTCCACATTTGGAGAGTAATGACAAGAGTGCCCACTGAGCTTCCGTCAACCAATTCTACATCAATGATTGTCCCTAATTTGTGATTATGTTTCAGGCCGTATTCCTCATTTCCATTGCGCTTTACAAAACAGGAGGGGGACGCAGCTGTGTTGGTGCAGAACAAAGCAGAACATTTAAAAAAGAGACGTCGACATGCTAATACAAGTGTGTTTGTGTTGACACAAGAGCACCACTCCTGTTGATGGCCCCTCTGGGGTAGAAAAAAGAGATGGCTCTCGCAAATTAGAGGGCTGACTATGTTTACTTCTTTTATTAAACACGCTGGTTCTGTGTCGGCGGAACGGAAGTCCTTTGATTAACCGGAGCCGAATAACCACTTCCGTAAAAACCTGGAAAGGAAAGAAAGGCAGAGATGGAAGGATAGAGAGGGAGGGTGGAGGAGAGAGAAAGAGAGAGAGATGCAGAGTAGACCGGCTCGAGGGGTAGGCGAGGAGAATAGAAGGCTGTGCTGGAGGGAAGAGATTTCTGTTTAGCATCAGAGGTGGACGTCAGGAACTCCTTCAGGTTAATTCAAACGCAAATCGCCTTGTCCACTTTGATTTGGCAAAAACCTCTCCAAGATGGCGGTTTGTTTAGCCTTCGCCGCTCTCACTCTGAATAGATCCTTTGCATAATGAACAGAATAATTCACTCCCATTGTTTTAGACGATGGGATGCTAATGAACTTTCACCTTGCTACCTCGTCTGGAACACGCTTTACGTAATTCATTGTTAGCATGACCCTGTTACGCGCAGGCTAATGCAAAGTGTTACTTTGAGGTGAGAGTATTTATAGCTAACTATTCATGCAATTTATGAGGCTAAGTGGATTTTCTATGAAAAAGGTGTTTCTTTTATGTGCCGATACCGATTGCACTTGTGCTACACTATCTCAGCATCCTGATTAGCACTAAAATTTGCACTCATTGTGAGAACAAAATAGCACATTTTAATTGATAGATCTCTGTATTTTCTCTCTCCCTGGAAATTCAGGCAATAAAAACAGAATGTGTTGTGCATGACTACAGTGTTGCATAGTGTTGCTGAATCATGACACGTTTGCCAAACAAACTGACAGGCATGCACATCGCAATAAAACCAATAAAATCCACAAATCTAAAGCTAACTGGAGGACTCTGCAGTGATGCACATACTTTCTCACACACACACACACACATGCACGCACGCACGCACGCACGCACGCACGCACGCACATACATACACCACGCACGCACGCACGCACGCACGCACGCACGCACATACATACACCCACGCACACACAAACACAAGGCACAGTCATTGGACCTGTATGTGTCGATCCTCACAGGTATCAATACTTTGTTTGATCCACAAACACAACTCTACCAAAGCCTACGCCAGCTATTAGTCTGACAAGCAGTCCTCTGGGATCAGCACACCTCTCAAATCTCTCTCTCTCTCTCTCTCTCTCTCTCTCTCTCACACACACACACACACACACACACACACACACACACACACACACATACACATACACATGCACGCACAACCCGCAAGCACACACACACACACACTCACACACACCTACCATGTTCGAAGCGGTCCCTGTCAGCGGAGGAACCAGCCTCCCGTGATATGGACAGGTCCAGATGGTGCCGTCACGGCTGTCACAGGGGCCCGTCTCCCTGAACACACCTGTGACAGCTGGAACATGTGTACCCAGTCACAGTACCACAGCAATTCAGACTAATTATCTCCTGCAGTTGATACAGTGCAGGCTGTCTGTTTTCGTTTTTGGGGTTTTTCTCCTACACTACTGCATCGGCACTGTGAAGTGGGGGGGTGGGTGAGTAACTGAGGAGTGCCTGTGTTTCAGTACACAATAACCATCATATACTTAGACTGGCTGCTTGATACTCTCTCTCTCATCATACACTTAGACTGCTGGATACTCTCTCTCTCTCTCTCTCTCTCTCTCTCTCATCATACACTTAGACTGTTGGATACTCTCTCTCTCTCTCTCTCTCTCTCTTCTCCCTCCCTTTTTATGTTAATGCTCTATTTCTCTTTTTTGTTCTTCTCTGTGTGTCTCGCCCTTTCTATCTCTCATCCACTCTCTCTCTCATCCACTCTCTCTCTCTCTATCTCTCATCCACTCTCTCTCTCATCCATTCTCTCTCTCTCCCTAAGCTATGTATGTATTACAATATTAAAGGGTATACCTACCTACTGATGTTTCAGTTGAATTACCATGCCTAAGCCTCACTCTCAGTTGGGCTCAGAGAGGCTCTTTGTTTGTCTGTAAACCTGCATAATTCCCGTACGTTCCTGGGATTTGTTCACCATCCTGTCGAACACACTTGTTTGTTTGTTCGACTTCTGCTCGGCCTTTTATTCGGGGAGCGTCTGCTGTGGTTTGGGACGGGGTAGGAGGATACGGGGGCTGTAAGGTGTGTAGATAAATGCAGAGTGAGAACGGTAGCAGGCTACGTATGCTAATTGTTGTATTAGATGCTGAATTGCACTGCTTGAGGGTCGGTGTTTCTGAAATTGTTCTTAAGCTAATGAGGTATTTACATAATTCCTTTGGCACATTAAATAAAAAAGAGAGATCCTCTCCTGAGTCACGTTAAAAAACATCAAGAATAATAATATTGACTGCAGTTTGTGCTGTTTGTTTGACTTTCACAAGAAGGCTACAAGTCCAATTATGCTAGAGCATCTTAAATGAAGAGATTAGTGGAAGTTTATATGAAACGCAGAAGTGACAGTAGATACATTTCAGTCTGAAATCTTAATGGCCTCTCAGCACGTGTTAAATAGAGAACATTACTTTAAATATCTCATTACGGTATCAGATGTTCCCTATCAAGCCTTATTTATCTTTAATCATAGGAACGCAATACGTAATAGCTTTATTGGATATAAAGAGGTTAGAAATGAGATTACTCAAGTTCCTCTGTACACTAAATCACAAGATGCCCAATATATTCAAACATGTGAACTAGTCATATTTATGGTTGCACTCTTACCAACAGTGTCAGTATGTACCAATGTCCTTCCTCTTATCTGTAGGATGAAAGTCTGGGGCTACCAAACTAAACATGTCTATTCTGAGAAGTCTGGACTGGTTCGATGAATATCTTACCATTGTTTATTTGTTTTTTATACACGCATCATGAAGTATTTATTTACTTGCATGTCTATTAACCTATTGGCACAGTCACATTTCCACAAACGGATGGTGTTTAAAATATTGTACAATATAAATGAGTGCGGCTTGGCATATATACAAAAGGGACTGAGCTTCTTGACATTGACACTGAGAAAGAGTTACTTGGGGTAAGAGTTAAGTTTGTTGGAAAGCAACACACAGATTAGCATTAGCATCTATACATCACTGAGGCCTTTTCCCCAAGTGAGGACCAATAACCGCACAACAACACTCTGCTGATTAGGAGGCTTGGGCTCGTCAGCTCATCTCAACGAGTCTTCAAGATGTAGGTGCCACACTCTCGTCTGGCTGCCTCCCTAAAGCCTATTTGGGGATTGATTGCAGTTTACCGTAATTGCCCCTTTTACTCAATCCAGAGAATTGAGTTAAGAATGTGGCATTAATTTGAGACTGATTGATGCTAATAGTCACAGCTATGCTGGTTTGGAACAGTCCTTTAGTATAAAGGAATCTCGGTCCACTGCTTTCAAGAGCAAATAACAGTTCTCTTTGAAGTGCTTAGCCTGTCACAGAGACGCAAATAAAACAAATTCTGAAAAAAACTTGCCGGAATATTACACGGCTAAACACAAATTCATACAACTGTATTGACACTTAAGGTTTATTCAGTGCTGCGACGATTTTAATGAATTAGTGTTTGATCAGACTTAAGTTACACGTACTGCTTTGCAGATCTTATTTCTCATGAGGAAAAGTACATAATAATCATGTTTCACCGGCAAAGTGAGCCGACATTTTCTAATTTAAAATAATTGTACTCTCCCAGGAATGTTTTCCTTGACATTTTGCAGTTATAAACAAATCCCTCGCTAGTCCTTCGGGGTGTGTATAAAACGTGCTAAACATGTCATGGTTGTCGTAACATCTCGTGGGCCTTTCATTAGTTTTAGCACACACATAACTGAATGCTGTTTTGAAGTGACCTGAAAGACGACTACAGTGAGCTTTCGAGCGGAAGCCGCTTGAAGGAGATTTCATAGTTAGGTTCAAGTTTGATGGCCTTCTAATGATATCCACATTAACCATCAGTACATTACTCAGCCAGGCTTCTTTCCCCTTAAGAGAATGTGGATCCAAAAAGATCTAAAAAATAGGGCCCAGGTAGAAAATCCTGAAGTGTCTCTTTAAGAACATGACATAGGTCAAGATAATTGCTCACACCTCTCAGGGAACCGAAGGGTCTCTAAGCGCAGCGCACTAATCCAAAATGCCCTCCTCTGTGCTATGCAGAAGTCACAGGAAAATTGAGTAATCGCCATGGGAACCTGCCACTGATCTTAGACCTCCCATCATTTCATCAGCCTCTGAGTGATTAAATGTTAAAATAGTAATGGTGGACTACAGGAGAGGAAAAGAAGGGGACAATTATGGATTGTGAAAGACTCACAAATCTAATTTCAAGACAATTCAGAGTCCTTTTGTCATTATTTAGAGCCACACTGACTTGGATAACAATCTTTTAATCACTAGCGTTGGCTAACTTTTACATTTTTATAAGAATGGCT
>NC_045157.1:7021051-7078551 GCF_900700415.2 Clupea harengus
CCCTCTTCCTGGCCTTGAGGTGAATATCACATGTTCCCCATCCACTGTGGCCTTGCTGCACCACGTGTCATTATACGATACGGAATGTTGTTGACATCGCCATGGTAAATGTATCCTTTGCTTTACGAGGGTAATTGTGAATAGCCTTAGACGCAAGGGAAATGCTGCTGGCACTTTAGTTTTGATAGCATAGGCGATGCAACGATGTCTAGCTAATGTTCTTGTTAATCAAACGAGACTTGTTAATTCTTGTGCAGACCGATAAATAATCCTGGCGTTTATGTTATGACCCAAGTTGAATAACAAAATTACCATTATGTCTATGTACACCTAGAAGATGACAACTATTACCAAATAGGCCTATTGTGTGGATATAGAACAATGTTATATATTGCCTGATATGCCAGATAATGGCAGATATGCCTTTACTTCTGTAACACAAAGTTCATATAATTTGGCTAAAACATAGTAAGGGCCTATTTTGTCAGCATACAGTCAGTGTTATCATATCACATTACTTTCTCCATTTCTGCTCACAATGAGAAGGAGAAGGATAAAAGTTGCGTCTTTGTCATTGCTAGTTTGCACTCGTTTAATAGAACAAAAAAGCGAGAGAGAGAGAGAGAGAGATGGTTGTTTGGTTACCATACATACACTTCCTTGTGGCTTTATGTAGGATGGTGAGCTTTTGCCCCTCTTCATAGGTGTTCCTCTAACTGTTCCTCATTCAGAAAGCCAAGGAAGGGCAGGAGGGAGAGGGCATTTTAGCCATTCAGAGAAATTAATTAGTTAAATTCAGGGAAATAAAATTCATGTTTTTTTTTTATTTGACCGCCTCGATGCACTTAGAGGTGGCCTTTGTGTCCTCAGAAAAATATGGGCCGCCAACAGCCAACTGGCCGACTGTAAAATGATGATATCTCAGGCCTGGAGTATTGTCACAAGAACAGCAGCCTTGACAGAAGCGCCATTTGTGCGTTAAATGTTGTTGTGGGAAATGTATGATATGATTAAGTTAGCTCATGTAGAAAACGTAATGATCCGTGCTCTACAGTTTGAGTGCTTCTGTAACTTTGAAGAGGGCCAAATCTGAATGGAAAGTGAGGAGCAACACTGTAAAGCCAAATGGGGCAGAAAAGGTGAGATAATTGAAACGTTGTATAAGCCTGGAAAGAGATAAAAAGAGAACACTTCTAGCATCTAGCAGACTAGTCCTCTCCGCTACTCTTTACCGGAATGTGGCGAAACATTAATAAAACGGCCGCATCACGCAGCTCTTTCCACTGAAGCTAAAAATTCCATCAGTGGACACAACACTGAAACTCACCAATTATCTGCTGAAGCTTTGCTATCATGCTAGTTTTCCATTGGGTTAGACTAAATAAATAAGGAGCTCTCTCATTTCTCGACTTCTCCAAAAAAGTCACCCCTTTGGTGCAGAGGGATTGACGAGGGAAGCCTACATTTTCAGTCTGATAGGGACATATATCAGAATGTTATGTAAGGCACGAGGATTGACGAGGGATGAATACATTTTCAGTCCGATAGGGACGTATATTAGAAAGTTATGTAAAGCCTGGTACTCAAGCACCTGAGGGAAACAGGGGAATACCAGCACCAATACTTTGTCATCACACTGTGTACATTGATCGTATGTGATGTCTGTGCTTCAAAGGACATTCATATGGGGATATAGGAGAGAGAGGGAGGGAGACAGAGAAAGAGAGAAAGAGAGAGGGAGAGACAGAGAGAGAGATTGAGAGAGAGAGAGAGGTAGAGAGAGAGAGGGAGAGACAGAGAGAGAGAGAGAGAGAGATAGAGAGAGAGAGAGGTAGAGACAGAGAGAGAGAGATAGAGAGGTAGAAAAGAGAGAGAGAGACAGAGAGAGATAGAGAGAGAGAGGTAGAGACAGAGAGAAAGAGATAGAGAGGTAGAAGAGAGAGAGAGAGACAGAGAGAGATAGACAGAGCGAGAGGTAGAGACAGAGAGAAAGAGATAGAGAGAGAAAGATAATCAAAGAAAGAGACAGAGTGGTGTCGCTAGCATAGTTAGCAAGGGAACCGTAATGGGGGAGGCCGAGGCAGACAGCCCCTTGAAGACAGAAATGAAAGGGGAAATAATGACCCTCCCTGACAAATCTAATTCTATCAAGGCAGAAATCAGCTATGGCAATTAGACAGTCTTTGTGAGCTCAGAAGAGAGCGGGGAGCCTAACCGGGGTCAATTAGCGAGGCAGAGGCTGAGTCTAGCTCCCTTTGTGTCACTGTCTCACTCCCGCTGTCTCACTCTCGCTGTCAGCAGCGGCTGAGTCCAGCTCCCTTTGTGTCACTGTCTGACTTCCACTGTCTCACTCTCACTGTCTCACTCTCGCTGTCTCACTCTCACTGTCTCACTCTCGCTACCTCACTCTCACTGTCTCACTCTCACTGTCTCACTCTCGATGTCAGCAGCGGCTGAGTCCAGCTCCCTTTGTGTCACTGTCTGACTTCCACTGTCTCACTCTCACTGTCTCACTCTTGCTGTCTCACTCTCAACGTCTCACTCTCAGTCTCACTCTCACTGTCTTACTCCCACTGTCTCACTCTCGCTGTCAGCAGCGGACTTCTCTGCTCTTCTCTCCCGCACACGCACACGCACACACACACACACACACACACACACACACACACACATGTACACACATATGCATGCTTGCACGCACATGCCGACACATGCAGACACAGACACACATGCTGACATATGCACACATGCAGACACATATGTCGATGCCGATACATGCAGACCCCCCCCCCCCCCCCCCCCATTTTGAAACTGTGGAGGGTCTTGCATCATGTGACACCTCATTCACGGGTCCTGAACGTGGAGGTGTGTGACAGGAGTGCTGTTGTTTACCTGAAAGCCATCAACAAAGAGCTAGCGTGCCCAGAGAGGTAAATAGCTGGGAAAAAGTAATTGCACACAAGGGGATATGTTTGCGAGTAAAAAAGAGCATGAGTGTGCATGTGTGTGTGGTTGTTTGTGTATAAGTGTGTGTGTTTGTTTGTGTACGTGTGTGTGTGTGTGTGTGTGTGTTTGTGTGTTTGTTTGTGCATTTTTGAGTGAGAGACAGTGTGTGCGCAAGAGTGAGCATGTGTGGGCATGTGTTCATCTATGTGTGTGTGTGTGTGTGTGTGTGTGTCACTGTGAGTGATGTTGTGTGATTGTGCACGAAGATCTGTGCATCCCCAAAGCTCTGGGGAGAGTGAAGTTAACACAGGTGTCAAAAGAAGCCTTTAATTAGCAAACAAACAAACAAACAAACAAACAAACCCTTGAACAAACAAAGGCGTGCAGTTAAAAAGGAGCATGCTCCTTGAGGAGCAAGCTGAGGGAGGAGGCGGCCATCGCCTCCTCAACCCTCATACAATTAATTATGCAAAGGAGGGAATCATGGGAAATCTGGAGCTTTGGAAAGGAACACTGTACATTTTATTAGCTGAAGGCAACACATAGCACGAGAGGCACTGAGGACAAACAGCAGAGAATAACAAAAGAAAGAATTGTCCTAGTATTATTTGGTAATATTAAATATATTATATATTAAATTAATAACACCACCCAAGGAAACCGTATCAGTCTTTGACATTTGATCTATGAAGTGTTAACTGCAGCTGCGTATGTGTGTGTCTTTCCAGACTGACATTATTTACACGGATTACAATTCTGTTTGAAGGGAGAAGGTCAGGGTAGGGGAGCGCACCAGCACGGGGAGAACGTGAGGAGTGGCTCGTCCTCGGAGCCGCCTGTGATGCAGAACTCCTCCACCGCCGCAAAGGGTTAACAGAAGGTCGCGGTCATACGTAGGCCAGTCATATAATCAGTCCACGGGAGAGAATCTTGGATGAAACCCGGCGCAATATTCATTTAAGAATAATATCGAGTTCATGGAGGAACATCATGTCCAATTACGCCACTCGTTTCTCACGCCCAGCAACTACGGCAACAACATCATAAAAAGGGCTCTCTCAATGGCTTGCCATGTAATACATAGCACATATACAGCTGCTGCACAATCTACACCAATTATGGTCTATATAAGAAGGCCATGTGTTGGGCAAAACCTGGTACATCTATACCATGACATATAGGTTCATGCCCTGTCTTTGATTTAAAATGATAGTTTAGCTAGAGGGATGCTCAAGGCCATTTGCGTGTCCCTAAACGCTGGCAGCAGATGTTCTGAAGAGGCGAACTCTTATCTCCCAGAAGAGAGGGGTGTGCCGCTGGAAAGGAGGCTGCTTTGGCAAACTGAATGTTTTCAGAAGTCTGCTGCATGCATCAGTAAACAAGCGCTTCTGTGGTGCCAGTGAGTGTTAATTTTTAAAGCTGTCTGGGGCCTTCTTAATGTTGCCGAACTCTTGTGTAGTGCCCCCTAGGCCATCTACTTGGTACTACAAGGGGCGCCCCGAGTTATTTTGTCAACACAATAAATGAATTTAAATCTCACTATTTGTTGCCGTATTGTGTTCTATTTCTTTTTATATGTACATAATAGAAACGAACTAGTCGCCATATTTAAATATGTAAATACATATTGCTTTAAAAAGATTAAATACAGATACAATTTCAGCTGTATTTCAGCTGTAGTTTCACTTTATTTACCCACTTATTACCTGTGGTTATTACCCAATAATACACTATAAATGACCATATATTTACTGTGTACTTACAAGGGGGAATTATAAGGGGACTGCAAAAGGAAGGGTCACCAATGGCTGCTTCAAGAGCAAACAAAATAGGCTCACATACTTACAGTATCTTAATCCAATACAGTCGTGGGTGGTTTACCGCACTCACAAAGTCTGTAATTCCATGTAGCGACAACAGGAATCAAATCACCATGAAGATGGAGTTTTGTATGCCAATGCAGCGACAGCAGGATTCGTAGGCTCAACGCAGTTCATCTGCAAGCAGCAGTAGTCCTCCGTGAAAGCCCCTAGCATGCTAACCACAAGGCTCCGTCGAACTTTTACACAAAAACTGCACTTTACTACTATCCAGCTCATATTCTGTCTGAATACTCTACAAACTAAGAGGCCAGTCTCTGACACATACAATGTTTTTCATGTGTTATCTTTTAGCTTCAGAAACACACAAACAGACTCTGTAGCTGCTCTCTTTCCGCTACCCATGACCTTTCACCTCACTATACAAACTATACAAACAAGTAAAATTGCACATGTAATATGCCTTACACCTTAATATAACATTAAATCCTCAACATTGGCTCAAATTTCTGCATGCCTCAGTAATCTTTCAGCTTGGATAAGGGATGGTCACCTTCAGCTCTTCACCTTCAAGTCTTTCGATATTCCCAGCCAATCCGGCTATACCACAACAAATTACCATCCAACTGGGTTCGTCTTCATTGACCCCAACAAAAACTCAACGAAACGTGAGTTGTTATGATTGATGAGCAACTTAATTTCCCTCCTGTCTCAAGGATCGGTTCACAATCTATTATATTCAGAAGATCGGACCTTATCTCAGACAATACACTACTGAGCTTCCTGTGCAGGCCCTGGTTATTTCTAAACTGGACGATTGCAATATCATTTTAACAGGCCTGCCTGCCTGCCTGCCTGCAAATTATTCAGAACACATCATCAGGTTTGGTCTCGGATCAGCCAAAGAGGACACATGTAACTCCACTGCTAGTCACCCTTCACTGGCTCCCTGTAGCTGCTAGAATTACATTTAAATCTCTCACTCTTGCCTATAGGACAGCCACTGGATCGACACCAGCCTATTTAAAAGATCACAGATCACAGTCAAGAGTCTTTTTGTTCATGGGTCACCTGCCTAGTACTGTCCATTGCCTTAGTACAACACATTTAAAAATTAAAAAGCATTTGTCTAATTAGTTAATTTGTTTGAGGCATACTATATTATATATATATATATATATATTCATAGTTTAATGAGCATTCATTCAAAACTGAATCATGGACTGCGTCTTTAAATACACTTAGTAGGCAGTAGTAGAACAACTTATTATGCTGTCTCCATTCTAGCTTACTCATGTTTGTCTTCTTTTACCTTTTACTGATGCTTATCCTAGCTAGCTAGGCTATCAGTTGCATTCTAGGAGTTCTACATTCCTTAACACACACAAACAAATACAAAAAGTTAAATATATATAAATAAAAAAGGTAATTGCATCTGCTAATCGTATTGGGCCAAGACATTGTTCTTTCCTAGACAGAATGATTCCAGTTCATTATACAGATGTTCATACAGGCATTGCTTCCTGACCTAGTGCTGTTCGGTTGTAGCCTACTGAAGATCCGAACCAAAGTTTCCTCTGTAGTTCAGCATACTAATGCTCATCATGAAATCAAAATGAAGTTAAGAGTTGATTTTTTATTTTATTTTTTCTGCACAGCGTAATGGCCACAGACTGGCCCCTACTACATACATTGGACGCCCCCCTTCTCATAATGAAACTACGCCCATACGCACCCTATTTAGGGAAAGAGACATTTTTGCCCATCCAAATAATCCAAATGCACTCCTATTAGCACCTCTGGTATTACTTTAAAAGGATACTTAGTTCATTTAATTTAATTCTTCTTTTCACTTAACCCTCCTATTATGTTCAAATTTTACCCACATCTATTATGCTTGGGGTCAATTTGACCCCAGCAATTTAAACCTCCAAAAAATTATTATAATTCTTTTTTTTTACCCAAGTTTTTGTGTCAGGTACTTTAGGTTTGTTTGTTGACTACCTAAATAGCCCTTAAAAATAAAACCATACCCCCACCCACCCCCTTTATACATCTAGAATACATGTTACGCGACTATGGAGAAATATGCAGATCCCCATAAAATCTCACTGATTGACCTACAATTGGAAAGAAATATCCTTCTGGTGTTTTTATGGCTTCATATTATTTCTAAGTACATATTGTTGTTATCTATAACATTTGGAATAAAAAACTATTTCTTTTATCAAGAAAAGTAACAATGTGATGAAAAAAGTTGATATTTCTTATATATTTTATACATTTAAAACAGCCTGGGGTCAAATTGACCCCAAACAACACCTATGTGTAAAGTATGTGTACAGGACATTGAAAACATATCATCATGTTGATTTTGTCTTTACCCAGTTGTCCCCATTAAATTAGGAAAAGTCATTAAATATGAAGCAAAAAAAATTATGTCAAACATTTATTTAGAGACGTTAAACATTGAATGGGGTCAAATTGACCCCAAACATAATAGGATTTTTTCCTCATTGTTGTTTTTACTGTGCTTTAGCTAATGTTTTTGTAAGTTGCTTTGGACAAAAGCATCTGCTAAATTCTTTAACTAAAACTATTAAATCATAATTCCTATCTCAATCTGAAATGAAACGCATACATACACACGCACATATCCCAGAATTCCTGTTCATGACCCAAATGAGTTCCCCTGAGATACATGTACATAAGCTAAACTTATTTGCTTATACATTTCCAAAGATATACAGATAAGCTAAGCTAACTCCCATAGGTAATTGACCCTTTAGGCACTTGAGATTGGGGAGAAATAAACGGAGGAAGAAAGGTGAATATTAAATGAGAGAGAATGACACCTCTGAGAAGCAGTGAAGGTTAATCTTAAAGCTGCTACCCACTCTAGACTCTGCTTCAGTCTTACCACTCAACAAAATGGGTCAGAGTATTAGGCTAATCGGGCACCGTGTTTCTTTGGCATTAATCTCATATTAAGGCACAAGATAAGATCTTAAGGTAAGATAGGATAGACCATTAGTAATTGTATAGTGTTGTTTCTGTTGAATTGTGGCATCTTTCTCGTTTTAATTTTGTTGCGCGTGTTTAATGCGTGGCCAAAATGTAAGGTTTGTGAAATAGCTGTGTTACTGTGGTGACACACCAATTAAAAAATGAAAATGACTTGAGCATCAAGCCTATCCCTGGGGCTTACATGAAAGGTCTGTGTGTTTCACAGAAGACATGAGCTGTGAAACAAAGGACTGGTGTCAGCCTGAATTCCTTAATGAATAGAACATACATCATTTTTCCTTTATAAAATACAGCTAGATGACAAACTAAGTGTTAAAAGATTGAGGTAATTAGCAGGGAAAATAAGGAATAGTCAGTAACACTTTGTGCACAAGACTGGCATGAGAAGAACTAGTCTTAATGAATGTTTGTGACAGTTGTCATTAAGTTTCATTCAGTCAATCATGTCATTTTAACGCAAAGGCATAGGGCACCATTAACAATACCTACCTTGTGGGATAGTGTAGGTAAACGGAAAGAATTTTAGAACTACGGTGTCCTGGAAGGGACAAACAGCGAGACTTCCAATGACTAATCGTATATGGCGTTTGGGGTCCACGCTCCCTACCGAGGGATATGGAGTTTTTATAAGGGTATGTTTAGATTTGATTTAAATATAAAACAAATTTACTACATTCCTTTTACTCTCATATTATTATTGCTGAGGTCTTCTAGAATATAATCATAAATGGCACTTTTGCCTCAATGTTTTTACTTAGGGGAAATATACAAAAACATCAAGGCATGTCAGACTACCTAAAAAAGGCTTGGACTCATTAAGCTAAATAGTTTATTTCAGTTTGATAATTAGGTCTGCCATGGCATGAAGTTTATGACAGGTTATGCTGTCTTGGTTAATGTCAAGTTGTCATAACAAAGACATGAACAGGCTAATTGTGTAGCTTATCCCACATTGACATAACAAAGACATTCCAAACAATGGCAACCTTGCATTAAAAATGACAGAATTGACCGAATTACACTTACGAACAATCATCAACAATCAGGCCAGGTGTCATGTCATGGTTATGACAGTGTCATGTCAGTCTTATGCACACGCCTTCAAATAAAGTGTTCCCGAAAAGTCTACACACACTATACTCATTCTATCTTCAGTCTAACACACAATTCTGTAAACACACACACATGCTTTACCTTTAGTATGTGTATATATATATATATACACATACTATATACACTGTTAGCCCCAATTTATTATCAAGTCTACTGTACTTAAACAATTTAATTACAGTGCACTTAAAAAAATTAAGTTTTATGACATTACTACTAAATGTTAAGTATATTCTACTAAGTGTAATGACATTACTACAAGTTTCTAAGTATATTCTACCAATTTGTAGATATAGTCGAATGTGTGAATGACTTTAAGTGAAATGGCTTTAAATTACTGAGTTTGTTTCACTTAAAGAATTTAAGTTTATGACATTACTACTAAATGTTAAGTATATTCTACTAAGTGTGATGACATTACTACAAGTTTCTAAGTACTTTGTAGATATAGTTGAATGAGTAAACATAAGTGTTAACTTAAGTTAAGTGGCTTTCAATTACTGAGTTTTATTCACTTAAAGAATTTAAGTTTTATGATATTACTACCAAATGTTAAGTATATTCTACTAAGTGTGATGACATTACTAAAAAATTCTAAGTATATTCTACTACTTTGTAGATAAAGTCGAATGAGTGAATAACCTAAGTGTTAACTTAAGTTAAGCAGCTTTCAATTACTGAGTTTTAGTCATGACCAGAGTGCATTGTGGGAATGTGAATGCTCTTGACAGCTGAAAAGCATTAAGTAAATTAAGTCTGTAATTAATTTGGCAAAAAAACAAATTACAAATCAGCCGTGGTTAACCTAACGTGGTCACAACTTGAATGCGGAGCATGTTTAATTGAAACGCTCCTCTTGTTTTTTTACAATGTTTTGGAAGTGCAAGTACTGTCCTCATAGCTGTGAAAAGAGAGCACAGCTATTTAAACATTATAGACTAAAACATGGAAGTTAAGCAAGAACAGAGCCTTTTCCATGTTTATATCAGGAATGTCTGTGTACGTTCAGGTTATGCTTAATTTGGGGAAATGCAAGCTGCCACAAGATGCAAGCTTGCGAGTAGGTGCTGACTGGTTGCAATAATAAAAAAAAACATTTATTTTTTTATTTATTTTTTACGTTTTTGTATTTTTGGTTTTCTAAAAAGTGTTGAAATAAAAGTGAAATCAAAAACTTGTCATTTTGAACTTGTAATTAAGTGCATTGAACTTACACACTTAAGTGTAGTAATTATGCAAAGCGATTTTTTTTGCGATTTTATTTTAAGTGAAATCAACTTCGGAATTAAGTGCATTGAACTTAATGCTTTAAGTGTAGTCACTATGCAAAGCAGTTGATATTGCAATAGATTTTAAGTTAAATGTACTCAAGTTTTCATTAGACATTACTCGATGTTTTTAAGGCAACCACTTTCCTCAATTTTTTTAAGTAAACTCAACGTATTGGGGCTTACAGTGTAGAT
Organism: Clupea harengus; assembly: GCF_900700415.2. Classification (NCBI taxonomy): domain Eukaryota; kingdom Metazoa; phylum Chordata; class Actinopteri; order Clupeiformes; family Clupeidae; genus Clupea; species Clupea harengus. The sequence continues at coordinate 7,031,418 of NC_045157.1, forward strand.
AGATAGATAGATAGATAGATATAGATCAAATAGAAGGAACCCTTACTTTGGCTCTGAAACTGTTTTCTCTGGGGCATAACAGTGGATATTCAGCCCACTGTCATGAATAGGAATAATTCAAACGCATGTGAAACAAACGGAAGTGACCAAAGGCTGAGATTGGGACTTTGAGCCAGTGTGTGGGTGCTGATTTACTCCCTGAGCATCAAGTGAGCATGAGGTGAACATCAATCTACCATTATACCAAGAGCAGGGGTACATGGGTGGCAAAAGGGGTTTTGTCTGAATATAGCATGTGTGGGGCAAACAGGGTTTTGTCTGCATATAGCATGTGTGGCCAGGATAGGACATGCCTTTGGTTTTCACAACAGCGTGTGTAGGCATGGTTTCAGACATGTCATCCTCCTCCAGCATGTAAGGATATGAGTGCAGAGTAGATGTTATCATACAGCTATGAATTGTGCATGCACATACGCACACAAACACACACACACAAACAGATACATATACACTGTCTCTCACGCACTCTTATTATTTTTCCCTCTCTCCCACACACACACACACACACACACACACACACACACACACACACACACACACGCACGCACACCTTCCCATGTGTCATGTTACCGTAGGGTCACAGGTCGTGAGAATATCTGCGATGAGCTCACCAAAGCATTGAATTCCTCTAACACCTCTGCGCTGGTGAAAAGCTTCACGCACACATGCTCTCTGCCCCAGTCTTCCTACACCATCTCAATAATGCCCCCAGCTTATTACCCTGTCAGAGGGGAGCAAGGTGAGGCCGAGGTGAAGGAGAAAAAGAGGGAGGGATGAAAAGAGAAAAAAAAGAGGATGGAGTCTCTAAAGAGAGATTTAGGTAAAAGGGAAGAAATGATAGAGTGATACAAAGACAGGGAGTGAGAAAGACAGAGTGCATGGTTCAATAACATAACATACAAAATAAAAAAGATGAAAAAGAATGAATGCAAAGAGTATATATATGTATACCATAGTCACCAATGCCCCTCTATGGTATTGTAAGATGCTTTGCAATATGTTCTGTTCTCAACATGCCAAGGTCAGTCATTTCTACATGACAGAATGATGAGCTGTATAAAGGGCTCCCAGCATAGAACTGTGATTGCATTGCTCTCTATCTTTGTCTTATTGACTTGGTATACTGTAGGTAAATAAACCTTAATGGTACATCAAGAATAACATGATTTCAGATAAGTATTTAGATTTCTCAAAGGCCAGAAGTAATTTTGTAGCATTTATTCCCTGTGAAATTATTCCGTTTTTTCTCTCCACACTACACAACCCTGTGACATATCCAGGACATCTACCGTTTCATCTAATCCCTGTTGTCAGATTTTAATTAGACATTTTTAATTGGGAATGTTAAGGTCCAAACCATTCTTACTATAAATGAGAAGGTCAAAGAGATGGCTTTATTACAAAGCATGTGACAAAGGCCATACCATGTGGTGAGCACTATAGGTAGTGATTGGTACAGTTCTTTTCATCAAGTAAAATGACAAGATCAGTCTGCTCAACAGTTATAAAAGCACATCAAAATATTGGAACAACATCAATAATATTTTTGTTTTCTAACATCAGATGTTTGTATATAAAAAAAAAGAATGAAAAAAAAATATATATGTATATATGATAATTAAATTTTTTACGCTGTGTTTCAGAATACATTCTTTGAAAATAAGTGAAATGCTTACTACTAGAAACACTATGATATTCCACTTTCTGATCCACTATGTGATTCACGTCCGGCGCTGGTGACGTCTACCCTGCCCTGTGTTTAAGTGTGGATGCAGCCATGCCCTCAGGTCCCTCCATCCACACAAACCTCTTCCTCCCAGCCCCTCCTCAATCAGAGCCCCTTCATCCTCAGCTCTAATTTAGCCCGCTCGGCCACCACCACCAGTGTGCCCTAAATTAAAAACCTGCCTGCCTGCAGGGAGCTGCATTGGTGGCTACTCGTTCCGACATCCCCTCAGGGCCTGCGGTTTTAAACAGGCCCCCCGGAGCAGTGGTGCTCCTCGGGCACAGCACTCCCATTAACCGTGCTCTCAAAGTGCCATCCCACTCCAGAGAGAGAGAGGGAAAGAGAGAGAGAGAGAGAGAGAGAGAGGCCGGGGCCATGCTGACGGGGCGTGATTGGATGACATGGAATGGCAGCCTGTCGTACATTGGACGGTACAAGGGTCTGAGGGGGATTGGGGTCAGTGTGTCTAAAGGATGAAATGTCCACACACAGGGCCGAAGCCGGACAGGCCAGGGTCAGACGAGGCCACTCCGGTCAGAGGCAGCTGCGCAGGATCATTGCGGGATATTGGGGAACTAGATTTGAACAAATCCAAAAAGGCATGCATGCGATGACAGTTTGTGATTACTGCATGCGATGACAGCAGGTGATTACTGCATGTTTTGTCTAATGTTGTAAACTTTAGACGTTTCTCTACGTCTCACTACCGCTGTGTACCGAGAGAGTTGAGGGATAAGTCAACTTAACTGAATGAAAACCCAAAGAGAGATGAGGGATAAGTCAACTTAACTGAATGAAAACCAAAAGCCCAAACCAAAGGCTTTGATGATCAGATGATTGTACCTTGCTGCTGTACTTTCAATTTTCACCTTTGCATTTTCTGTGTGAGTTTCTTACTGCAGACAGGCTCCTGGAGAGAAGGGGATTATCTTACATCAAACTTTGAGAAGTCACTTCCTCCTTAACTCAGTTTTTCTGGCAGCATGCACCCCTCAAATTGCTATTATCCCAATCACGTACTACTCTTGAGTTTGCATGGCTGCGTTTGTCAAGCAATTATCCCAATGATGTCCGGAGAGGCCGAGTGGCCACAGTCTGATGGAGATGCAAGCTGACAGGATTTAGGATACGGCTACACCGATACCACCACCACCACCACCATCAAGTAGATCAGCCGTGGAGACAAAGAAAGGCTCACACAGACTAAGCTGACCACTCCGTTACTCAAAATCAGAAGCTGCCCCTGCCGCTGTTTATGAAGCCCCATCAAATAATATTACGACTTGTATAAGATACCCTCAGAATCCCACCATGGGACGTTTTGGCACACCAGTAACTTGTGTTCAGCATCAACTTGTAGGCTTGGCTGCTAGCCAGCACAGTTAATAAGTACTTTAAGTAAAGTTGTAGCCCACATATTCTTTTTTTTTTTGATCAAACGTGGATAAATTTGAGAGTCTATGTGATGATTCATGTTTCTAAGTAAAAGGCTAATTCCCACTGAGATCGTTCCCACTGAGAGAGAGAGAGAGAGAGAGAAAGAGAGAGAGAAGAGACTACCATAGAGCTGACTCTTGTTCCCACTGAGAGAGAGAGAGAGGGAGAGAGAGAGAGGGAGGGAGAGAGAAGAGAGAGGGAGAGAGAGAGAGATATAGAGAGAGAAAGAGAGAGAGAGAGAGAGAGAGAAGAGACTACCATAGAGCTGACTCTTGTTCCCACTGAGAGAGAGAGGGAGAGAGAGAGAGGGAGAGAGAGGGAGAGAGAAGAGAGAGGGAGAGAGAGAGAGATAGAGAGAGAGAAAGAGAGAGAGAGAGAGAAGAGACTACCATAGAGCTGACTCTTGTTCCCATTGAGAGAGAGAGGGAGAGAGAGAGAGAGAGAGAGAGAAGAGACTACCATAGAGCTGACTCTTGTTCCCACTGAGAGAGAGAGAGAGGGAGAGAGAGAGAGGGAGAGAGAAGAGAGAGGGAGAGAGAGAGAGAGAGAGAAGAGACTACTATAGTGCTGACTCTTGTTCCACACACCCACTCCCTCTACTTGAGTTCTCCTCTCACTCTTTGCCATGCATGGCCGCTCTGACATTTAGTTCAGGCAAATTGACTGCTTCTCCTGACTCTCCGGAGGGCCCTGCATTACACTGTCCTGTCAGGAAATTGTGTCATCCTCCAAGGTGATGCAGGCGCGTCGCGTTGTTTGTTGAATTTATGATCCCCTCTGTGTAATTATATTCATATTACACAGTTTCAGCCAAGGTTACCCCAGTGATTTCCCTTCTCATTTCAAACAAATGACCTTGTGAAGCCTCCGACACACCCGCCCCACACCCCCGCACTTCACCAAAAGAAAAGGACCCCGTGGGTATGACCTCACATAAGGCCTGAACAGAAACAATGTGTCAGTCAATCAATCTGTGTCTGGCAAGGTAAAGGGAAGGGTGAGCCGGCCCAATCAGGAAGTGAAATGGCCTCGGTTCAACTTACCCCTGCCAGCTTACTGCATTTTACAGTGCACTACATGCCACTGAAGTTGAAATGAAGTAACTCAATGATGAGGGATGCAAATGTTCAAGGGAGATAATTATCGAAAATGCTGGCTGAATCCTTTACCCTTGAATACTCTCAGCCAAACTTGGATCAAAACATCCATTTAGAAGCACCTCAATCTTCCTAGACAAGGTACTTGAGAGGAAGAGGAGCCTCCAGTAGCCATCATGTAAAGCTTTGCAATTTCCCTTTTCCTGTTTACAGTCCAATGTGCTCCTCTGTGTTCTGTTTGGCCATGATTTGTTGAATCTAGCCTGGAAAATGTGCCCAAAGACACCACAAGAACCCACAAACGAGTAAACAATCCTAAAATAACTTTTAAGTGATCTAATTTGTCTTGAGTATCACAACCCCAAGTAGTGTGTAATAAGCCATCACAGTGGTCAACACAGGGTTACCGATCCTTAACAAACAGGTAATGCATTCTGTCGTTCTAAAAGCCTGGCACATTGGGTCAGTTTGTACTTACAGGCTGGTCGTTCTAAAAGCCTGGCATTAACATTAAAAGCGCACTTCTTTGGAAAGTAGATGAAATAAAATTGAGTCATTTCATGAAATGACCTTGAGTCAATTTAACCTGCACTTGCTATGACCTACACAGTAAAAAACCAAAGAAAGGCAAAAAAAAAAAATGCTTAGCAGGTCCAACATCCATCTGCCAGAGTAAAGATCACTGCAGTCAAAGACAACGCATTGCAAAGAGACAGGGACCAAGGTGTTTAACGCCAGAAAAGAAAGGAAGAGGAGGAATCAGAAAAAAAGTGAGAGAGAGAAAGAGAGAAAGAGATAAAAGAGGGAGTGTGAGAGAGAGAGAGAGAGAGGGGGGGGTTGAGGTTACGGCAGGTCTCTGAGCTGTGTGTGCTTGGCGTGGCACTGACATAGCTCCCTGTATAGGCAAGCATGACAGGCATGACAGGCAAGACAAGCCGAGCCTCTCATCTGACACTCATCCCCGCGCGGCGCTTCCCTGCACCACGTGTCGGCTGCCGGCGGAGGTCAGGGTCCCTTTCAAACACACTCCGCTGCCTGTCAGGGTCTGACGGGGCACACACACACTCACAAACACACACACACACACACACACACACACACACACACACACACACACACACACACACACACACCAAACCTGGGGAGTCACCTTCTTTCACCAAGGGAAACTTTTAATAAGGGTTTCTTTTTTTTCTTCCTTCCCTCTGTTTCACTCTTAGAATTTATGATGCAACAACAACTTGGTCTGACATTTTTTTTTCTCCCTTTGATGACTTTTTTTCTGTTCACTTGCTTTGAGATTTGTTTAATCTCTGTTCTTACTGACAGACTTAAATCATCAATGCAAATTAAATCCTCTACACAAAGATTAGCAGTGAAAAGGGAAAATGAGGAAAAATGACTTTGCCGTTGTATAGTATTAAAATAATGTAAATCTAAAATGAGTCATAACACTTATACCTAACTTATACTTATACATGACACACATAACTGGGATTTATGAAAAACTCAATCAGTAGTAGGAAACGAACTGAGCACATTCAGATCAGTCAAATGTCAGTACTGTTACGCCTATTGTGAGTAACATGGCTGACATCTCGTGAAGTACCCTATCCACGTAGAAGAGAAAAACAGGCTTTTTAAATATAATCTGTCAGTATGCAGGCTTGAGTTCAATAAAACAAGATAAAGCTATGGACAGTGAATGGATATTAACTCTATGGACAGTATTGTGGTAGTGGTCAAATCTATAAGAGTGGCCACGAGTGTTCGTGTCCATTGTATGAGATTTTATATTTTCTGTCCCATGCTGCTTTTGTCCCCCTGCTGTCACCACCGCTAAGAAGTCTTTATGGTCAGGTCACCACTCCTCCGTTCATTGCTGTATTTGATTCAATTCAGTTTGATTCACAGTATTGATTCAATAAAGAAATGCTCCCGCCCACATGTCGAAGCACATGTGACAGTGCTGATGTGTGTGCATTGAGATGGTCGTCTGGCTTTCTCAAAGATGCACATGTGAGCGTGCTGATGTGTGGGCATTGAGATGGTCGTCTGGCTTTCTCAAAGATGCACATGTGAGCGTGCTGATGTGTGGGCATTGAGATGGTCGTCTGGCTTTCACAAAGATGTGCAAACCAGCAGACTATGCATGTCGTCATGGCACCCCCAGACCTTGAGGCCTCCTCTGTAAAAAATCCATTCAAAATGCAATCTGGATTTCTAGAGAAAGGTCCTTGATTTCTTCGAGTTCAACAGCCAATCGAATTACAACCCTTCCCTTCTGTGCTCCTGAGGATATGCATTAATCGGCGGACATTGTTTGTGGCTCAGCCCGAGCCACTGTGTCGGTTTCCCATTTGCAAAGCCAGGACTATGTACTGTGTTTTTTGTTTGAGTGTGCACTCTGAAAGGGCAACTAGGATTACTTTAAGAAGCAAAACAAACACAAACAAAAAGTGTATTGGCTTAGAATCACAGACTGAACCTTTAAGTGATTTTGCCAATCCCCATCTCCCCTAACATGTTTACTGTGAGTGAATACTAATCAGATCGATTGACATTCGGCACCACGGAGTGGATACAGTCCTGTGATTGAGAGACTGGAGTGGGCGGACTCTTTCAGAGACTAGCTCTCCGTTAGGTAAACTATACTGAGGCACTTGACAGCTTGTCATTTTTTGACCCGAGAATGGCAAGCAACGGCAATTATATCTCAGTGACATTAGCATAGTTTAGATGAAATGGTAACTAGATAATTGTTATCGACTTTGCTTTTGTCAATAATGAGCTGCATATAGGCAGGGGAAGCATCTTTGAGAAAAGGCCTAAAAAGATCCACAATCCGTTTAACAAGGGGAACCAAACCTAACTCTCAAAAGAGGTCAACTATTGTGACTCTCAGCCCGTCATTATTAAAATCTCCCTAAATGCCCTCAGCTTGCTCTACTTTTGGGCACTAATGATGATCCACTCCCTTTGGTACACTAGCTGAGTCGCTGATACTTAAAGAGACACACAAAACAGGCCGGGGGGAATCTGGGGAAAAGGTACATCGCAAAACCATGCACAAATATTCTGTACTTTAAAAAACACTAAATGTGACCTTTTTCCAATCCAGTGTCACCAGTTCTTCACGAGCTGAGCCGAGACAGTTTGGCTCCCCCCGACACCATGTTGATCTCAGACCTGCCAGAGAGGACTTGTGTCAGCTTTAAGAGCAGCCGGAGTCAGGCGCAGCACTGATCCCTGTCCCTGTCCTGCGCCGCACCTTAACGAAGGCTGCTGTTTTAATGAGAGAGCACTGTGCCCCTGTAATGGTGGGCTTCCTATTCAGCATTCAGCCCTCCTTCCTCAGGATGAATGAATGCTGAACGCATGTCTGTCTGTCACATCTCTTTATGTGTGTGTGTGTGTGTGTGTGTGTGTGTGTGTGTGTGTGTGTGTGTGTGTGTGTGTGTGTGTGTGTGTGTGTGTGTGTGTGTGTGTGTGTGCATTTGTGTGTATGTGTGTGAGCGTGCATGTGTGTGTGTGTGTATGTGCTCGCACGTTAATTTGTGTGTATGTGTGTGAGTGTCTATGTATGTGTGTGTGTGTGTGTGTGTGTTGTGTGTAAGTGGATGGAGAAAAGGAAAGGATTAGCACTGGTGCATGACTGATGTCAGGGCCAAATGCAATCAGAATATTTTATGCCATCTTCGCCTGGCTTCTCATCTCTGCGATCAGATATGAAGGAAACGTTGTGAAAACGCTGGCATGGCAACGACCGACGGCAATTACATGGGGGAATATGAATTGGCCTTGGGAAGGACCCCTTGTAGTACAGGCCCTATATTCAAAGCATTACTTTCATGTCATGAAATGTTGTCAGTTATACCTACCTGTTCACTCTGTTTGACTTGAAGTGTCGCCTCAAGATCACAGCTTCCATGCTGACTCTTTATGACAGAAATATGACAGTATGTAGCCAAAACACAGCTTTAAGTACATCCTCTGAAAATAATACATTACTACTGCAGTTTAACTGTCATTGACCTTTACATCTCATTGGCTATTCCCTGGGGCTGAGGTGCACACTGGGATACTCATGAGACCATTTGTCTGGAAATGTTGTGAAACGAGTTGAACTGTATCAAAATAAGAGTATTTTGGCATGCCGTGATCAGCCAAGAAGTCCAAGCCATTGGAGTATAACTGGGATTGTGAGTGGTCTTATAATCATGTGGTGATGGAGCTACATCATCTTAGTCAGTTCACAGGTAAACATTACGTAGTTGCATCTTACGGTTTCACCAAAGAAAGAAACGGTGAATCATAAAACATCATCTATGGCTTCCCATTCCACCACAGTACAGTATTGATCTCTCACTTGTTTCACAAATCCTCTGAAAGCACATACGTGTCCAGCTCAAGCACACTGAGGGTAGAACAACGAGCGGAAACATGGGAGATGGAATACGAATTTGACTTTCTTTGATAGTACTGAAAGACAAGACTGAAGAAACTATTTGATAACAGGGGAGATAGCTGACTCACTGTACACCACTCTTGACAAATGCTTAAAACTACAGCTGACAGCTAGCTTTATGCTAAAACCTGAAAAAATATTTAAAATCACACTATTTCATAAAAGTATGTTGAAAATATGTTATGTATGTTAAAGAAGTAAAACATTTGTAAAATACGTAGGTAATAATGCTATATGCAACACTGTGCATTTAAAATAATTGACTTTAATGATAATGCCATAATGTTAAGAATGTAATGTTGCATGTAGTTAAACATCTACATGGATGAAGGCAAAGGGCAATATTGAACAGTATATGCTAAGTGTGAATGTGTTTTAAACTGATATGAATGCATTTATGATGTATTTGGTACTTTGGTTGCTGTAATGGGGGGAAAGTTTAACACCAATTCAGGTCTGCCAAGCCTCTCAAGAGCTGAAGCAGAGGGAAGTTAAGCTTAAATCTGCTGTCAAACCACATCTCGAAAGTCTTAATGTTTTCTTTGTCAATAGGCACATCATTCAAATTCACTTATCACAGCTTAAGCAACGCTGTGGAGACTTGGGGAAATCTGCCAAGGCAGGCTAGGAAAACAGGCCATGTTGACACACACACAGACACACAGAGACAGACAGACAGACAGACAGACAGACAGACACACACACACACACACACACACACACACACACACACACAGAGATGGGGGGGGTGGTCGAATAAAACACACAATAAAGCAATAATCCAAGCTTTTTACATATGATTAGGGGCGGCTCTTGTGAACCAACAGTGATTCACTGACTGTGGCCTTCCTGAGAGCGTCCCTAATCAGTGTGGCAGACCACTTCTTTATGCCTTGATTTTCCCTCCACACACACACACACACACACACACACACACACACACCACTCACACACACACACAAGCACTTCCTTCTCTCACTGTGTTTGCATAAGCTCACAGCAGACTGCTGTGACAGGTAAGCATTTGCAGTGGATTAAGGCCTGTAATATTTTGGCATTAGCGCGAATTAAAGCGGCAATGAATATGGAATATTTGGGGTAATTACCCGCTCGTAGGCTGCTCGCACTGCTGGCCGTATCAGGGATTTGCGTTTGGCTTCAGACCTCTTTGTGGAGTTATTTCCCTCAGGGCCCCATTGAGTTTGCCTAGCACCTCGATGCTCTTTTTTGACTGCATTTGTGAGTTGTTTAAAAAAAAAAAAAAATGTAAGTCCATCACTTAGTCCTCTACAGTGGCTTCTAAATTGGCTGAAACCACTGATTATTACAGAGAAGTCCTTGATGAAACAATTTTGCTAGGAAGGCATGTAATTGCATGGTAATTAAACATTGACACGGCGCTTAAACAGGGACCTGTCAAACACTATGACCTTCCAGGAGAGAGGGAGGCGGCACCAGCCAACGTCTCAGTTGGGGCAATATGGGAAGACAGCTAGCCAGGAAATGAATTGCAAACCAAGCAATTACATTTGTTTACAGTGTGTGTTTGCCTGTGTATGTGCCTCTCTGTGTATTTTGTGTGTGTGTGTGTGCGTGTGTGTGTGAAAAAGAACAAGATACAGAATCTCAACATAGATATCTGAATATTTTTTCATTTTGAAAAAAAAAAAAAATCCACATTAAGAGTTTGAAACCTTGGAGCCAGAAAGGCTTATGAGAAGTGGAGATGTCCTTTGTAAGATGCAAACACATCAATGCCGTTGAGAGGAGTGGCCCTCAGTCTGTGCCGTCCTGACAGACGTATGCCAGGCTGCATTTAAATGCAAATGTCTCCTTCCTCTCACAATGGAGCGTATGCCATTTTAGTCTGAACAGGTGAAGATGCTTTTAACCCCAGCTTATGCCCCTGCATCTCTGAAAACTTTGCTTGAAGTAGCGGTTCAACCCAGAGGCGTGTGCTTCACAGTCATATATAGAATTGCATTCGTGTCTCTGCTGGATGGATGAAGGCTTTGATGTGTCCGCACAGCGATAATACCTGTCATCTTCCACCAAAATGTCTGACCTGGGCAGTGTCAACAGAAGAGTCTCTTTGTTTGGCCCTGCAAGCTGAATCCAGGTCATCCCTTTCACAGAAAAAGATGACATTTAAAGAGTAAAAAAAAAAAAAAGAAACATTTGGGCCTTTCAGTCGTTTTATCATTTTATATCTATTATATCTTCTCTTTGTATATTGAAGGTTGCCTTGTTAAAGTCCATTCTTCGTCGCCACACAATGAAGAGATACTTAGTTCTTCTCCTCAGATCGGACAAATCCAGCATTTTCGAAGGTGCAAGATGACCTCTCATTCAATGTGGCCAAGGAGAAAGGAGACATAATGTGTTTACATGATTCCTGAAATTCTTAGTGGCAGTAGTTCCATCATTGCCTCAAGGTTGGTTCTCATTGAAGTGGTTGTTTAGAAAATGGCACATCAGTATATGAGCATAAAAGGTTGTGATCACAATATGATGAAAGATGTTTTGTTCGTTCAGAAGCGGCCCTAGCGGGCTCGTCGGTGTACCTCAGCTGATACAATTTGAATGTAGCAACGTAGCAACACACACAAAAAAAACATTTAACCATAAACATTTTGAAAAGTCATTAAGCACTAATACTGCCACAAGCACACATAATATCAAATGCCTGTGTCCAACAGTTCACTAGAAAATCTGACAACAGATTTGGAGTGTATTTTGGACTTTTGGATAGAGTTTTTTATGTGTGTGGGAATTTATTTTGCTGACAGATGAGTCATTTAGCTTCTAAGTGGAACTTTTTATTCATTGTTGAAGATCATACCTTTTTTTGCCAAGAAGTGTTTTACTGTTTCTCCTGACAGATCACCGTGACACCAGCACCAACTGGCACACCAGCTAAACTGTCTGCTTCAGCAGAATGCTCTTGCCAAGAAGTGACACACACACACACACACACACACACACACACACACACACACACACACACACACACACACCTGAGCCTTTCTGCAGAGATTGTGCACATGGTGCAACACACTGCTGAAAGACATTTCCGGATAAATAAATTGAAGCCAGTGTGGGCTCCTCTCCAGGGATCGGAGCAATCCCATAATATTCCCATAATATTCCAGTCCAGAAAGATGGAATGCAGAAAAAGGATTTGGGTGCTAAATGTCCCTCATTCTTGTTCTTTCCACTAAATCTACTCTGGATACATCTTGTCAGGAAGAGACGGAACAAAACAGAATTTAGCTTCAGATAATGCATGAAACTAAAAGTTGAATAAAATTTTAAAAGGATGCATCCCACATTAAGCTTCTTACATAGCTTAATGTGTAACAAGCTTCTCACATATAGTATTTCTAACATGTTTGAAAAATCCCAACAGTTTAATTGAGATTGTCAAACACTGATTATGGACCATAGTGTGTATCTGTGTTATGACGGATTACATCGAGGTCATAAGATTTCAAATGGATGACCTCTTACAGAGTGGTGGGCTTCACAGAGGCTGGAAACAACGACCCCTGTACCAGCTAATATGGGCCAGGGTGGACAACCTGCCCATTGAGTCCTCTGAGATTACACTCGCTCAGTCAGGACAATGTAAACAACACTGTCTGCAATTCATTTCCACTTCAGGATCCGAGGATATAGGGTGTGGAGAGGCTGTCTTGATTACAGAGAGACTCCATCTTGGTATTGGCTGGCTGAAGGGTCAAAAGGGTGAAGAAAAGAATATTGTCAAGCAGTAGTTTACTGGCTCTGCTTCAGAACTCACAATTTACAAGGGGGTTATACCCTTCCTGCCTCTTCATACAGAGCTACTATCAATTCACATCTCACGTTAGGAAAACGACCCATGCACTCGTCCTGTAAGCCAGTGTGTTCATTGTAACTGATGGTTACTGAATTACCTGCTATCAACAAGCTCTTTAGATTTCCCATAGACATTCTGTAGAACTTCAGTGGAAATACAATTCCTGTAGCTCAACTTGTAGAGCAAGGTGCTAACCACAGGGTGGTTGTTGTTTTGATACTTGGTAATCATGTATATCTGCATACACCTGTGTCAAAGGAAACGGCTTTTTTCCACCACTGACAGGCTCATAATGTAATTATAAGGGTCTGAACACCTGGACACCTGGTTGCCTGATGAACAGGAACTGTCTGGCCTGTGAGGTTCGGCCTTCCACGTTGAAACAGTGAATAAACTTCATCATCTGCACTACGGTATTGAATACGGTTACCTACTGTATATTATTTTGGCCCGTACAGACATTTGCCAGAGGGTTTATTATACTTTCATTATTTAGATCTGCAGCAACGAGATTTCTTGCAGAGTCAGCCATACTGACACAATGTACTGCACATTGAAGACACAATATGGTGTCAGAACCTTAACGACGTCATATTTAATTCAACACATTCAGATTTACTTCCATATTCTCAACTTTCATTCAATATATTCAGACTTTCTTTCAATTATTTCAAATTCCATTCAATAAATTCAGACTTTCTTTCAATATTCTCAAATTCCATTCAATCTATTCAGACTTTCCTTCAATATCTTGAAGTTTCATTCAATATATTCAGACTTGAATTCCATATTCTCAACTTTCATTCAATATTTTCAGACTTTCTTTCAATATTCTCAAGTTTCGTTCAATATATTCAGACTTCATTCAATGTTTTGAAGTTGTATTCCATATATTCAGATATATAATAAGCAAACTATGCTAGATTAAGTACATGATTAAAAAAATAGAGTTTGACATATAGCTCTGTGCAATTAAATGTAGAATGTGCATTGCCACTCAGAAGATAAGCCTCCCCTCCGAACACAGAGGTTGTCATTATTTATTGCTGTTGTGGTGGGCAGGAATGATTTCATGTAGTATCATCATCCTATCCTTATCATAGCAGAGCCTCCGACTGAAAGCACTCGGCTGTCTGACCAGTAGGTTGTGCAGGGGATGTGAAGTGTTGTCCATTATGTTGAGCAGTTCCTTCTCTCAACAACCAACTCCAGGGGCTCCAGAGCAGACCCCAGCACAGAGCCGGCCTTCTTTATCACCTTGTTCAGTTTCTCGCTGTCACTGGCTCTGATGCTGCTGCCCCAACAGATACAGCTACAAAGACCGTTGCACTTGCAACAACAGACTGGTCAAAGACATTCACCATCTTGCTGCACACACTGAGGGACCTTCCTGTTGACAGCCTCAGTGTTACCTGTTCCAGTCCGGTCTGTTGTCAAGGTGAACACAGAGGTATCTGTAGCCCTTCATCTGTTCTCCCAAGATGGAAATGGTCTTCAGCTCAGTTCTGGTCCTCCTAAAATCCACAGTCCACTTCGGCCACATTTAAGAGGAGGTGGTTGTTCCCCACACCATGTCACAACACGGTCCACCAACTTCCTGTAGTCAGTCTCCTGTCCATCACTGACACACTCCACAATTGCAGAGTCATCCAGAAATGTCTGAAGATGACAGGACTCCGAGTTGTATCAGAAGTCTGAGGTATGCAGGGTGAAGAGGGAAGGTGAGAGTACAGTCCCCTGCGGTGCTCCTGTGCTGCTAACCACCTGCTCAGACACACGTCCCCTCAGTCACACAGACTGGTCTGTCTGTCAGGTAGTCAATAATCATGGGGGTTGTGGAGGTGCCTACCTGCATCTTTAGGAGCTTCCCTCGCAGCAGTGAAGGCTGAATTGTGTTAAAGGCACTGGAGAAATCAATGAGCACAATCCTCTCAGTGCTTCCAGCTTTGTCCAGGTAAGGCAGAACACAGAGTCAAATGTATAACATTCATAACATGTGAGCAATAATCAATCAATAATCTATATTCACACCTGGACCATCCCAAAAGCAATCTTTGCAATCTCTGCATTCTGTTGCGGCCATGCCAAAAAAAGAGACATTTTCTGGAAAATGAGAATGTTTTCTGCCTTAGTTTAATTAAGTGACATTCTCTGAATAAAAGTAACAAGAAAAGTCATTATTGTGTATTACATCATGGAGGACATTCAGTTACTGTTGACTACATTTAATTCAAGTCAGACAAATTACATTACCTTTTCCCAGGTGCTTGAGTTTTTAAAGGTGATGAACATTTTATAACAATAATCTTTTTTTTTTAGTTGTTGTTGTTTTAAACAATAATATTTTTTTAAAGCCTGCCAGGACATTCATTGTGTTAAAGTGTTAAGTTCGAGGATATCCAATACAGACTAATTGCATTAACAGTTTTGCTTCTGGTTCCTTGGTAGTGCAGAAATATGTAGGCGTAATATGTAGGCGGAACAATAAAGGGAACGATATTTTTTGCCAGATAGAGAAATCAGAATTGGGTAGTGATGGTTTGTGATTGGCTCATGCAAATGTTTATCGCCACACCTATATCAAATGCCATGCCTTTGCGGAATTCTGCTGATCAAGACAATCCTGCCGTAATAGTCAGAATAGGTCGTTTCCGCTGCTGGGTAAAAGCCATAGAACATTCAGTTAATTTGGCTGTTGTATTGGCTGTTATTGTCTGCAAGAACCAAATGCACTGCTTTACACCAAAGAATGTAATTGCTTTTGTATGGTCTTCATGATACCATAGACTCATTTCATAATGAACAGATTTCATAGATGACTACAGCATTTTTTGTTAATTAATGTTGTGGCATACCTACAACCAATCAATGAATAAAGCACATTTCTTGGAGTGATTTCAATGTCATTGTGTGGCCGACTAAAAGTAAAATAAACTATTTGAAAAGAAAAGTTTTAAAAGAATTATACAAAAATAACATGGACACCATGAGATGAAAGTGAAATTTGCAGATGCTTTATTAGGCTACAGAGGATGCTCTTGAAGCCCCTGCCAAATTGTATATGGCCTGAAGTCACTACTTATATGTGGCAACATAAACAGAGCAAATATCAAACAGTCTCAAAGAGAAGAACTTTTCCCTACACTGTCCTTTCTTGACTATTAACCACGGCTGACACACTGATTTTGTAAACTTTCCGCAGCTCTGCGATTAACACTCGGGCGTGGCCTATACATGGGATTTCATTTTTTATGTTATTTTCAGTTCAACGTGCTTTGTGTGAAAAATAGAGACATCAATGAAGCCTTGTGTTTTACTCTTCCCCTCGTGACTCCGCTCCTCTCCTCTCCGCTACTCCATAAGGGCCAGTCCACGCCAGAGCCACGCGGCGAGACGAAATCGGTGCAGACAGACAGGGAACGTCAAAGTATTTTCTGGGAGGGGATGCTGTTAAGGTATGTTTTTAGCCTTTTACTTCACTACATTTCCCATGATGCCATTTTTAACTTCATTACAACTAGTCTATGTACTATTCATTTTGCCTCCACTGACCGAAATGAGCTGTCAAGTGTGTGCGCGGTTTGGAACTCAGGAACTTCTAACATGCAATACGTGACATCTACATGAGACAGGCTTATCATTTTCTGACAATCACATTACTAGGCTATGAAAGCATATGTCCGTTAAAGTTAAGTTAAACCACCAATTCTTTACCACCAAAACAAACAAACAAACAAAATCCGGTTGGTGCAGAACAACACAGTGACGAGTTGCAGTGTTTGCAAACTGAGGTAGTTGCAAAAGGTTTATTGTGTCAAATCTCGGTTGCAAAAGCTTTTGTGACGTGTTGTCAGTTAGTTAGTGAAGACAATGCATCATGGCAGAGCTAACTACTTAACTCAGGACTTAACTCGGTTTGAAGAACAACAGGGTCTGTACAGCATCTGTCAGAAACCATATGATAACAAAGTCACAGAAACAAACGTAATTACGTAGTCAGCTAGTTGGTGGCTAACTAATCAGCTTGCTAGTTCATATATTTCTACAGCCAGAGGTGTAGAAAGATATTGTTAAGGTGTTGCTATGGAGACGTTGGTGCTGTCACAATATGTCCCAGAGTTCTGAACAGAATGATTTGTTGCAAAAAGTTGCAGTTGCAGTAGTTGCAGCTTGTCTTGTCTATAAACTTACCTTTTGCTACCATTTGAATATGCTCCCATAGGCCATTGAATGCTGGGCGTGTACAAAAATCCCATATTTTCAAAAAAATATTTTGAGAAAATGAGGCAGAACACCATCACAAATGTTTGATATGTTAAGAACAAATATCTAATCTTTCCAAAAAAAATTGTTTCATGTTGGTAAATGCTGTCATTTTTTTGCTATAGCATGCCAAAAATGCCACAAAATGGGTTTTCATCCATTTTCAAGCTTTAATATCTTCCATCCCATTCATCACATCACAGTTTTTTTAATACAACATACGAAGCATACATAGGAAGGTCTGTGTATAATATCAAGTCTTTAGCTTTAACATTGAGCTTTCCACAGTCCTTCAAAGATGCTACGACAGAGCATAGTGTAACATTTTCGCGCAAATTCAAGCACCCCGAATACTATGATATACCCAAGCCACACCCTTGGAAGTCCACATTTTTCAAGTAATGGTATCATATTTTAAGCCTAGAAAGTTTGAAGGAGCTAGCTTAAATACTTTTCTAGTAATAGCAATTTGAAAATGGCTCTTCACAAAACGCTGCTCAAAAAGCGTCTTAAGTATTGGCACCCCCTCCCCCCTAAAACATCCTATTGTGACAAAACTGTTGGGAGTAGAGAGCTAATATTTGGGACTATTCATATTAAGAAGTGTATGAACAACCTTGAATTTTTTCAGCCAAATCTGAGATGGTCGAGTGGGGAATTTTCCTTTAATTGTCCCGTTTGGCGTGGAATGACCCGGATGTGTTTAATGACTAGTTCATCTTCACTGTCTTGGCACACTTTTAAAGGTGCAGGCCTCAGAGCAGGGCTGGCTTCCAGGCTGGTAAACATAGGCGTGAAGACATGCTGGCATGACAGTCTTGGCTCATGTCTCTCACTGAGACGAGTGCTGTGACAGCTGTCAGCCAATGTTTGCGGTGTCACACAAGTGCCCTGCGTGTCACTGAGAGCATGCGAGAGAGTGCTGGTGTATGCGCCGGTGTGTGCGCTGATGTATGCTACTGACACTCTGCATGTTACTGACACTATTCACAATAGGTGGAGATGCAGGGGTACTCATAAGCACCACTGCATCTGCACCTACACACACACACACTTACACACACACACACACACACACACGCACGCACACACACACACATTCACACATGCACACACACACACACACACACACACACACACACACATTCACACATGCACACACACACACACACACACACACACACACACACACACACACACACACACACACGTGTACACGCACGCACGCACACACATATACACACACGCACGCACGCACACACACACGCACACAGATCTCCAGCACCCAATCCATGCAGCTTTTTAATGGCCGCTCCGTCTCATCAGTGCACATGCTCTGTCTCCACACAGCGTGTGTGTGTCGTCGGTGGAGGCGCTACACCATTCACACGTCTGCCCACTGCGCTGTGCTGTTTACTGACAGAGCCTGAGAGACACAGCAAGAGGCCGTGCCCAGATCAACACACCCCTGTCCCCTCTCTTCTCTCTTTTACTCTCCTCTCTTTTTTATTTTACATGTCATTCCTCCTGTCATCTATTTTTCTCTTAATCTTGCACTATCTCTCTGTCCCTTTCTCCACCTCCCCTCTCTACCTCCCTCTCTTTATTTCTCTCTGTCTCTTTCTCCACCTCTCCCTCTCTTACACACCCCCCCTCTCTTCATTTCTCTTTCTCTGTCCCTTTCTCCACCTCTCCCTCTCTTACACACCTCCCCTCTCTACCTCCCTCTCTTTATTTCTCTCTCTCTGTCTGTCTTCATCGCTCCCTCTTTTTGCTCATTTTTCTCTCCTCCTCCCTCTCCATCTCTTCTTCTTCTCTCTACTCTCTCTCTCTCTCTCCAGCCCAGGGTCTCCCCCCAGCTCAGCTCTGCCCAGCGCAGGGCCCCGTCTCTGGGGCTTCAGCGGAGACATCTGCCCCCTGGAGCAGGCCCTGGATCTGACAGCACACAGCCAAGCGGGGCGCGGGGAGCCCACCTCCGGCACCATCTCTGAATATACATCATGCGCGCAGTGACATTTAGACTTCATCATGCAGATGGGGGGGGGGGGACTAAATAAATGCCATTTTATCTTAAACAACATTGAGGGGGTGCTCTCAGTCATAAATTACCCCAAGGTGGTGGTATTGGAGGGGTGGGGTGCGGTGCGGTGGGCTGGGCCGGGAGGGGAAGGGGGGTGTTTGGGCGGAATCTAATTGTCAATGGCAGTTCATTTCTTTGTGCAACACAGAGAATAAATCAAGGCAAAAAGAATTAAAATAGAAATTAGGTTATGCCAGCCTGCGGTGGAGAAGAAAAAAATTATATATCACTGGAGCTCATTGTAGCTTTGCATGATGTTAATGCACTGCATTTTAAGAGACACACAATCAACATGTCTCCAACTGTTTGAAAAACATTTGTCATTAGTGGCTGCCAAAGAGATGGCTTCCTATATAATGAATAGGCAACACGATGAGAATACACTTTCAAATAATCCTATTGTAAATTACTTTTACTCTTCATTTCAAGGAATAAAACGATAGAGAACACACACACACACACACACACACACACACACACACACACACACACACACACACGCATGCACATATTGCCATCTATGATCCCGCAGTATGTTGTAAGCAGCGTGTGTATACTCTGACTGTGTTACTATAAAACACAGGCTGAATATTTACTCTGAGAGTGAAGTGTGTTTTTGACTCCTGGCTGGAAACGAAAAACTTCATGACTAACTGGTGACTTGAGAACGCCTATCTCCAGGCTCGTCACTGTCAGCTTCCATTCTTGTGCGCTAACGCTTGTGGGAACACTCCATAAATCCTGATGTTGCAGAGAGTGTTTGGAGAGGTTGTTTCCTGTGAGCAGAGCGGAGGCCTGATATAGAGCTGTGCTCGTGCCTCCCCACCTGACCGTCATGCCTGGACCACGTCCCCCGTCCTCCCTTACCTCCGAGCTACACTTCATGCCTGGACTACGTCCTCCGTCCTCCCTTACCTCCGAGCTACACTGCACGGCTATCTCACACAGGAGCTTTTCCCCAGTGACTGCATCCTCAGAGATTATATTACCCCACCCCCCCTCTCTATAAAACACTCCACTCTCCCTCTTCCTCTCCCTAGCCAGCCAGAAGGTGTCTGGTATACTTTCATAATCACATCTCTCTCTCTCTCTCTCTCTCTCTCTCTCTCTCTCTCTCTCACACACACACTCTTTACTCATTTTCTCTTTCTCTCTTTTTCTCTCTGTCACACTCCACACTCCCCTCCCCCAATACACGCCCGTGCAGAAGTGATGTAGACACCCGCAACAACAGTGTACACATACACAATCACAGTGGACATGCATTAACACTATGATACAAGTGTGTGCACTTAACACATACAGTACGTGCTCCTCTTCAGCAAGCAGACACACATCAGCTCTCACACACACATTCACATAAACTCAGGCACACACAGACACACACACACATATGCACACACACACACACACACACACACACACACACACACACACACACACACACACACACACACACACACACACACACACACACACACACACACACACAAACAGACACACACACAACACAGCCTTATGACACCCCTGCAGCCCACCATGGTCAGCAGTCACCACAGGGAGAGGGAAGCGTAAAAAAGGGAGACAGGCGGCATGTTGGCTGTCACCTTACATTATCACACCAGTTTGTCATCTGCACCAGATCAATGGGCACCAGCATGGAGGCAGAGCGGTCCTCACACAAGCAATCACATAGAGACTCACTAAAGTGGTCCTCACACAAGCTTCTACAAGCAGCCAATCACAGAGAGACACACTAAAGCAGTCCTCACACAGGCCTCTACAACCAATCACATAGAGACTCACTAAAGCGGTCCTCACACAAGCAATCACATAGAGACTCACTAAAGCGGTCCTCACACAGGCTTCACACAGAGGCTCACTAAAGCAGTCCTCACACAGGCTTCTACAAGCAATCACAGGGACACACACTAAAATAGTCCTTACACAGGCCACCCCAAGCAATCACATAGAGACACACTAGAATTGTCCTTAAACAGGCCACAACCAGCAATCACAGAGAGACTCACCAGTTCCCGTAAAGAAGAGCACAAGGAGGTGGCGGGGCTAAAATAGGAGCCACACAGGGAACCACGGGGACCTCAGGGAACCACAGGGGACGATGGCGCTCAAACAGTCCACCACCACCCAGGCAACTGCAGACAACCACGAGGAAGAAAACCAAAACAGTTCCCACACTCTTAACCACAAGGAGTGAAAGAGACCAAACATTCGCAATGTCGATCTCAAGGACATGGAGCTAAAACTGGTCACACACCAGGAACCACACAGACACATGGTGCGAGAATAGTTCCCATGCTTGGAACAACACAGTGGAATGGAACTAAAAAAAAGTCCGTACAGCTGGAACCACAAGAAGATGAATGATAATGATAATACATGGTGGGGATAGAAGTCCTCATAAGGAGCTAGAGTGAACGTGAGGGGCACATGGTGCCAAATCACTTTCTCTGTGTGTGTGTGTGTGTGTGTGTGTGTGTGTGTGTGTGTGTGTGTGTGTGTGTGTGTGTGTGTGTGTGTGTGTGTGTGTGTGTGTGTGTCTGTGTGTCTGTGTGTGTGTTTGTGTGTGTGTTGTGGAAGAGTGGGTAGTTGGCCAAATCTAAGCGGCACCTAATTAAGCTGATCACTGATACCCTAACATGTAATCACCTGGTGCACTTAACGACACTTTGCATGAATGTACTTAGTGCAGCTCTAACTGCAGCTCATTAAAACTAGCAACAGTTGAAGTGTGTCTGGGTTCGTTCTTGCAGATGACAGAGGCCAGTTTGTAACAAAGAGAGAGCATAGTCACCCCACCCGGACTTGAAACCGGGTCTACAGGGTGCCAAACATGCACTCTGACCGCAATGCCAAGGTCCGGGTGGGGTGTCTATTCTCTCCCCTTCGCTACTCAGTGTCATTGTAGGATTATCTCACGTAGAGATAGTCTCAGTTCTTGATTGCACCTTACTAAAATGTTACTTTAAATGTGAACAAATGATCACCATTTTCTTTTTACTTCAGTGCTGGATATATGTTTTGCCCTCTCTTTCTAAAACTTTTTTTTTTCTTTCTAAATGACATATTTCTACTAATACAGAAACAGGGAGTACTGTAGATAGATAGATAGATAGATAGATAGATAGATAGATAGATAGATAGATAGATAGATAGATGGATACTTTATTAATCCCGAGGGAAATTTAAGACAAAAAGCCTAATTGTTGTTTCAATGAATTACTCTCATAGCTTCATTGCATACAGTATACTGTATATCAAGTTCTATGTGTTGCACAGATGACTGTATCTACTCTTAGTCATCCCGTCCATGTGTCTTAATAATGGCACTGGAGAAAATGAATACTGGTTGGGGTCATATCTGCATTTGTCATCTCGTCCCAAGACACCAGGACATTATCCCTCTCCTGATTTATCTTTGTCACACGTGTCACATACTAGCAATGCAGGGAAATGGATTTTGATGGGAGTGATATGTCATCCACATCATAGGCTCTGTCACATGGAGAGAAAAAGATGGAGTCTAAAATGGGGGGTGGCTGCTTGGGAGAAGAAATGCCACAGCTTGCCTTACATTGCCATCTCATAAATACATTCAAGGACCAGGGCTTTAAAAAGTCAATAGTGTGCACATGGCTCCATGCGTGCACACACACACACACAATCACACACACACACACACACAGACACACACACATACACACAGACACACACACACACACACACAGACACACAAACAGACACCCCTACACACACACACACACGTGCACACACACGCACGCACGCACACACACACACACACACACGCGTGCACACACACACACACACACAAACACGCAGACACACACACACACACAGACACACACGTACACACATACACACCCACACACACCCACACAAAAACAGAAACCGCAGATCAGCAGAATACGCAGATGCATGCTGTCAAAATATAAATCAACAATCCGAGCCCAACATAAACACAAGTGCAGGGCCAGCAGAAAAGCTCAATGGTTGCTGTGGCGTTGAGTATGCAAGTCACTCAGAAGCAAGCCTGCTGAGGCCACCAAAAAATCTGACTCACCGCTTTGGGCCACAAATGCCCAGGCCTGCATTTTTTACACAACATTAAATGTGAAATCTAAAGAAAATACATATACAAACGCTTAGTCACTGAATAAGCAGAATAGACGGTTGAGGCCTTAATTATGGAGCGAATCAACTGAGGTCACCATGGAAGAAAAACTGTATACTCAATGCTGAATGGTCAAACTGGGAAAAGTATATAAATATAAAAGCCCAGGCTAAACACAAAAACCCTGGCCTGAGTTTCTGTGCTGGACAGCCATGGTGTTGGTTGTGTGCACAGAGTCAGCTAAGAGCCCTTCATCACGGCCAACTGATCCCATTTAATGACTAAAAGCACTGCTCCAGATTGCGCACTCGTGCTAATGTGGAGGATCACGGCTAATGTGTTGTCACATCGCTCCAAACGGCCCACCCCATAACCACTACATTCCACGTACCCAACTTACAGTCACCATATACTTACTCCAGCACTCCGGCGCTCGACCGCCTCCATTCCCCTGGGTTTTGTTCATGTTCAGCTCATATTGGTCAGCGGAGGACGGAGGAAATATAACAAAAAAGCAGGGAAGCCATGTTATTTTTAGCCGAAGCGGACATAATTACGCAAGCAACGTCTGACGAAATTGTTCAGGCTCGGCTAGGCAATTAGGGCCGGCAGGGAAGCTAATGGGGAGAGAATTACTCAGACCCTTCCTCCATTAGCCTCCATTTGCACCAGGAAATGTACTGAGAGTAGCCTACCGGTCAGCCACAGCTACCAAACCAGATTACTGAACCTCTCTTCATTAAACCCATCAACTCTCCTTCTCTCTCCCTCTTTCTCCCCTCACCCTCTCTAACTCTCACTCCCTCTCTCTTTCCATCATTGTGTGTGTGTGTGTGTGTGTTCCATCAGGCATTGTCTGTTATCTGCTAAACATACAGTTCAGAGCAGACAGCTTTGAGCCGTACAGGCATGTAGGATAAGTCCATTTAATAGCACAATTGCTGTGTTTCTGCTCTTGTCACATGAAAAGATAAATAAGGCATGAGGGGCGGCGCAGGGATTGGATAGCAGTAAATAATGTGTGTTCGAGGCGGTAATGCAGTCACAAAGCAGAGTGGCCGTTACACTTCGAACAGGCTTTTTTTTAAGTCCGTTATCCTGCTTATGCTACTGTTGCCACACTTACAATATGCTAATTTGCAGATATAATTTCCACATTTTGATCAATACCACTGATCAATACAACTGACTTGGTAGAACTACTTCTTTTCACCTCACATTGAGTATCTTCTTAAATTACAGTCCAAACTGCCATTACTAGTTCAACATGGATGGTTGCTATGGTCAAAGCCCAGTCGTTAGTTCAACAATATCCCAGCGTTCTGTTGCACCTTGGCTTTGTAAGATCATTGTGTTCCTTAGACAAAATAGGTGTGCTTAGGTGTGCAATATCAAAAGTTTGACATAGGAAAATGCTAACAACCAGTGGTATATATAATATTGAAAACACCTCAAATCTCCTAAAGCAAGGACAGAATACAAATAAAGCACAGAGTCTAATTTATCTATTGCTTGCATGGGAAAGGGCACCATTCCACCCAACAACAACACTAAGCTAAAACCACCAGAGGTTAAAGAAGGCTCATGCCTACA
This sequence comes from Clupea harengus, assembly GCF_900700415.2. Taxonomy (NCBI): domain Eukaryota; kingdom Metazoa; phylum Chordata; class Actinopteri; order Clupeiformes; family Clupeidae; genus Clupea; species Clupea harengus. The sequence goes on from NC_045157.1 coordinate 7,056,136, forward strand.
GCCTCATTTAACACCTCTAGTAAAAGTATACACACTTAGCACACACTCCAGGTACTTGTCAAAATAACAGGTAATATTTCCCAAACCCGGGAGGCGGCAACTGAATGCACTGATGAAATAGGCTCTTTGAGTGGCAAACGTGGCACATACCGGCTACATTTTCTCAAAGGGCTTGTAGCTGCTCAGAGAACACGATCAGCCCTTAAAAAGGGGCTCCAAAGTTTACTTCCCATACACACTAACACACTCTCACAGAGAGAGAGCGAGAGAGAGAGGAGAGAGAGAGAGAGAGAAAGAGAGATGAGAGAGAGCGACAGAGAGAGAGAGAGAGAGAGAGAGAGAGAGAGAGTATTGGAAGGTCTGACAGGTCCTTTTTATAATAGGAATAAAGAAGAAGAAAAGGTTTTCTCTCTGGCCTTAATTCAAGCGCTGTGTGAATTCTCCATGTCTCTAGTCATTAGGACCTGTCAAATCAAATGTGACATGGAGGAGAGAGAGAGCAATTCCGCAAGAATATTTAAATCATCTTTCAATCTTTCAAGACCTGCCTTGCCAAGACCTGCCTCATCAGTTGACGACTTTGACAATTAATTTGTGTCTTACAGATTATCCTATCAACCGCTTCCGACCCAGGCACTCACGCTCTCTCTCTCCCATTTTCAAACACACACACACACAGAGAGAGAAAGAGAGGGAGAGAGAGAGAGAGAGACGTTGTGGAGTTGAGGTGATAATCTTGGAGGAACATGTCCGAAGAGCTCCACCATATTTTAAGACCAGTCCCCTCATGCCTTATTCCCCACAGAAGTGTGTCAACCTGGCATGCATCCAATGCAGCACCTATGGGTGTGTTTGCGTGTGTTTGCGTGTGTGTGTGAGAGTGTGTATCTGTGTGTGTGTGTGTGTGTGTGTCCCAATTGATTGAAATCCTCGGACAGGGAAGTTGGCGAATCCCTGTAGTATTGTTTATTTTTAAGGTTATCTCTTCCTCCGTATTGGCTGAAATGAATTCAGATATGTGTCCTTAGGGACGGTGGATGTGTGTGTGTGTGTGTGTGTTTGTGCGTGTGTGTGTGTCTGTGTGTGTATTTGGAGGACCCCTGACCTGTCCAGGTGAAGGCAATTAAGGAGGCATCAAGTCAGTCTGTCAAAGACGCTACACAAGAGCTCAAGACACATAACCTACTTCTTCCAGACTTAAAGTCTTGTGTAATAAAGAAAGTTTGGTAAACTGTCAAGTTATAATGGCTCCGGCTATTTGGGGTTGCTGTAATTAGCAGAAGAGTAGAAGGGAGTCGGCCACTCCTCTTTGCACCTTATTCTGAATCCTCCAAAGAACACGCCCTAACCCTGTTCTCTCTCTGTGTGTGTGTGTGTGTGTGTGTGTGTGTGTGTGTGTGTGTGTGTGTGTGTGGTGTGTGTGTGTGTGTGGGTGTGTGTGTGTGTGCGTGTGTGTGTGTGTGTGTGTGTGTGTGTGTGTGTGTGTGTGTGTGCGTCTGCTAGAAGGTCGAACAAAGAGCTATGCCTTATTAAAGATCTCTTCTTTTAGCTCATCTGCCACTTTGATGGGTTTGCCAATTAAACGCCTGTTCCAGTTCAAGCAAGAAATAATAGCTGGTGTCACCCAAGGCACTGCCACTATAGGGTAATCTTATTTGATGTAAAATGGCAATCGATCAAATCCTTATTCAGTAGGACGAGGGCTACTTTCCCAGGCTGATTTCTTCGGATCTACTGTATCAACATCGATATGACATGATTTAAAGAATCACCTGTTGAGACAAGGCACCTCCCTGGTATTCTGTGTGTACGCATATGTATTCGGATGTAAATGTTTTCAATGCTTGTATTTGTTCATTCGTTTTTTTTTAAGTGAGTGTGTGTCTGATTTGTGACATCTGTGCATCTGTCTGTGTGTGAGTGTTTTGTATGTGTAGCTGTACGTGTGTGTGTGTGTGTGTGTGTGTGTGAAATTGCATTTGTATGGGTTTGTGTGCATGCATGCGTGTGTGTGTGTGTGTGTGTGTGTGTGTCTGTGTATGAGGCTGAGATGATTATATTAATTAACACGGAGCTACATTTGGCGTCTCCAAACGTTTGATGTCTTATCAGTGCGGTGCGTGGCGAAACCTCGGCGATAATATTCCGACTCAGAACGATCGATATGGATCAGGTCGGGATGCTCTGTTCCTACTCTCGCCGGCTCCGCATGGAATGTCGGAGCGCCGCCACATCAAAGCCTTGCCGTGCCAGGTCTGTCACAGGGACCTAAACGAGTTTGAGACGCCCGTCGGGACACCTGAGGAACCCAGAGACTCTGTGAGGGCGCCATTAAAGCACAACAATTAGATCTATTTTTGGGGGGGTGGCGTTCTTTTTTTTTTTTTTTCATTTTGATATGGTTTAGACACTCATCATGCTGTGTTTGTCGAACGGAATGCGTTAGCACTGCTTTTCCCCCACTCCCAAAACTGTTCCTACACACACACACACACACACACACACACACACACACACACGCACATACACACTCACACCCTCACAAAAGTCATCTGCACAACAGTGTTGCAGAGGTGTTTTGCATATTCTTGGCAACAGTTAAAGAAGCCTCTGCAAGGTGCTGGTCCAAGTTCAGACTCCGATGACTCAGCAGTTTCTATTGACTTCTATTGACACAAACACACTCAACTCTCAGATGGCAGCTGTGCTAATCACACCACGCTCACACCTAATATTTTTTTCTCTCTGTTTTCAGCAAAATGCTAAATTAATTTTAAGTCCACATCTAATGTGAGCCTTATGATTCCATGGCATCAAAAGAGATATTCATTTCTCTAGTTTTAAATGCACTGACCAGTGTGATTTTTTAATCTGTTTTTACCCACAGATAATCACACATCGATGAGGCAGACTTACCATGACTATTTGTGCTGTGTCACTACAGATGGTTATATAACCCTTACACACACACACACACACACACACACACACACATACACTCTCTCTAAGCTCTATTCAGTCTGTCACTATGGATGGATAAATCCAATATCTATTAAACAGAAACACTTCTATTTAATTGTTGTTGCCCTCAACATTTCCCTCCTTTTATATTAAGGTCAAACCTGAATCCCACAAAATGAAAGGTCAGGTGAGGTCAAAGAAACAATAGAAGCTGCCAGCCTTGGGGAAAAGAAACTACATCAACTGCAAGGGAGAGAGTGTTTGCCAGGCTTTAGTCTATTTCCCAGGTTCTGTCACTGCAAGCATTTAGTAGTCATCCATGTTCTGTTTTTTATCCTATAAAATGCCTATGGATTTTATTAGCCAATATCACCTATACTGAAAAGCAGAAAAAAAGAGAGGCAATGAATTAAGCAGGAATCTTATGAGTGTTTTATGATCCTCGGGGGGGAAATTTAAGGGATCAGTGAATCAGATCATTAAAATGAAATCCCTCCATCCTGCCTTCCCTCTCCTACACCTGCCATGCGTGACAGGGGGAGTTAATTGCACAGTTTTAGCTGTTTCCAGCGAATGTAGCGCCACAACATTGCTCCTAGGCTCCACGTGTGTGTGTGTGTGTGTGTGTGTGTGTGTGTGCAGCTTGTCACTAAAATAACGATGACTTAAAAACACACAAGTAAATAAAAGATATGGGAGAAGCAGAGGTTCGGAAAGATTAATGAGAAGTGCATGCCTACGACATGTCCTTAAACAGGCTCACTCCACAGCAGGGAGCAGACATCGCTTAGTGCTGCACACGGTCTGCTCATCATGACTATAAAAACAACTCAAATAGAACAACACTGCATCTGGATTGCAGACTGACCCACATACTTCCTCATATAGGGGGGGCAGGGGATGGGGGCCAGTATTTGGGGAGGATTGGCCACGTTGTCAAATGACTACCCTCTTTTAGGCTGTTTGGGGCGGATGACTTCGCCTTCCCAATTACCCCCCAAAATGGCCCTGACATCTCCATCCTCAGCCAGTTAGTGGGCTTCAGCTCTGATCAGCACACACACACACACACACACACACACACACACACACACACACACACACACACACACACGCACACACACACACACACACACACATCTCAGCACATCTCAGCACACTCCAGCACACTCACTGCGGGTCAAACATGGGCCAGATTTGGCCGTGAGTCGTAAGCAAGCTGAAAGACTCCTCGTTTCGCTGAAAACTGTGTCTCGTTGTGTCCACTTGGGTCCAGCCCTCAACTTCAACCCTGGCAGATCCGCGATGATAGGTGAGGTGCTAACACAAACACACCCCCACACACACACACACACACACACAAAGAAGCTCCACCTCGCTTGACACCAGACAGGCCGCCTCCTCCTGTGGGGCTCCGCACAGGGACGGAGCTGAGGACGGGCCCCGGCGTTTGTCCAGATGAGGCTGCTGTCGATCTCGTTACTCCTCCTCCTCCTGCTGCTTGCCCGTGACATTTCCACTGGCTGGATCTGCAGCCGCTCATGCTGACAGCAGATGGCGGAGGCTTAGCTAGGCATTTGCAAAACTTTGTGGGCATTACTCGCAAAAGGACACCCAGAAAATAACAAGTTGTTTATGGGTTTGTCTTTGGGAGTGATGTATTGTTTTGTAAAGTAAACGAGGTTTGATGAGGCATATGTTGAAGAAGAGCATGAGCATGTCGGTGAATGTGTCTGTGAGCGTGTCTGAGTCTGTGTCTGAGTGTGTGTCTGTGAGCATGTCTGAGTGTGTGTCTGTGAGCATGTCTGAGTGTGTGTCTGAGTGTGTGTCTGTGAGCCTGTCTGAGTGTGTGTCTATCTGTCTGACTGACAGTCTGTCTGGCTGTCTGTCTGTGAACTTTGAGGTGAAACACATGGAGAAAAAAAAGAGGGCACAAGGGCGGAGAGAAAGATTATGACAGTGTGTTCTTTGTCAGGGTTTTGATCACTTTTTTTGTGACACTTTTGTGTTTTTTTGCGACACTTTTGTAATGACAGGTGAGAATCATACCGTGGGCTTAGATACGTTGCGCGTCTTTCTGTTTCCCTCGTGCATCTTGCATCTTGGTTGCTGTATAGGTAGCTTGAAGACTTTAGCATCTTGCCGGGTGCTTACATCATCATCGTCCGACTGACTCTTTGGCGCTCGCTCTCGTTTTTTTACCCGCTCTCTTCATTTCTCCCAGCAGCATGCAGATTATTCTCACCAACCTCGGCGAACGCCCTTCTGCACTCAGAACAAAAGACACTCAGGGATTCAAGAGATGAGCCGCCCAGTCTTTACTTCAAAGAGCAAGGTGACCTCCAGCAAGCTACATCACACCATAACAGAAGAAGAAGAAGAAGAAGAAGAAGAAGAAGAAGAAGAAGAAGAAGAAGAAGAAGAAGAAGAAGAAGAAGAAGAAGAACATGAACATGCTAGATTTGATGGGCATGACTGGGGATAAAATGTCAGTTATCAATTAATTTGATTAGATATATGAACTCATCTTATTGTTTTACCCTCTGCCAGTATGTCAATCCTCACACAGAGTAGTTTCGATGGCTTGAAATTTATTTCTGGTCCTATTTACCAGGAGATTGTTCTGAATATTTACGTTCTAAATTTTCTAAACAACAAAAAAACATCTAACATCTTTTATCCTTGGGGTCAATTTGACCCCAGCAATTTAAACCTCCAGAAAATGATTAGAATTACATTTTATACCCAAGTGTCAGGACTTTATGTTTGTTTGTTGACTACCTAAATAGCCCTTTAAATAAAACCACTAACCCACCCACCCCCCTTATACATCCAGAATACCTCTTACGCGACTATGGAGAAATATGCAGATCACCATAAAATCTCACTGATTGACCTAAAATTGGAAAGAGATATATTTTTGGTGTTTTCATGGCTTTATATTATTTCTAAGTACATATTGTTGTTATGTATAACATTTTGAATGAAAAGCAATTTCTGTTAATAGTAACAATGTGTATAAAATGTTGATATTTCTTATATGTTTTTTACAGCTATGTACAGGACTTTGAAAACATATCATCATGTTAATTTTATGTTTACCCAGTTGTCCCCATTACATTAGGAAAAGTCATTAAATATGGAGCAAAAGAAAATATGTCAATCATTTATTTAGAGACGTCAAACATTGAATGGGGTCAAATTGACCCCAAAGATAATAGGAGGGTTAACTAATTACAGTTTTTGACATAATTGCGTAATCTTGCCATTCTACCAATAAATAGCAAACAACATTGTGAAAATGTGCACTGACAGGGATAATGTGAACACGCTAACCCCCACATCCACAGTGAAGGCTGTATGATTGCTGATTTCACACACATGACAAGATACCACATCTCTCCCTCTCTCCCTCTCTCTCTCTCTCTCTCTCTCCCTCTTTTTTCTGAACCTCCCCTCACATAACATGGGGGAAATGTGAATATGGCATCACATTAAAGATACCAGCATCAAAGGCCATTTGCCAATAAATCACTTTGACTGGAGACGATGAAGTGACATGAGTCATCTCACATCTAGGCCAGAACGCCTGAGTTGTATTTAATGTTCATGAGGCAAAATAATCCAATTTCATAGCTGTTACTGTTTGGACATGAATTGAAGGTTAGTTGAGAGATTGATTTCATTTGACTCTGAAATGCTGTGGCACAAACATAGGGGGATTTCAACCCAGGGCGTTTATGGAAATCAATTTGAACCACAGTAGAGTTAACAGGAGTGAGTTATAAAAAGTTGTGTTGTTTCTGCATTACATGGATCGTGGTTCTTTGATTTTTCAGTGGAGAAGGACCACAGGAAGCCTTCTGGTGAACATGGAGTATTTCTTACACCAGCCACCACATCGTATCTCTCTCCCTCCCTCCCTCCCTCTCTCAAATTCAAATTCAAAAGAAGCTTTATTGGCATGACCATAACGTTCTACAGTAATGCCAAAGCATTTGGGTTGGGTGTATAGTAAGTGATTATATAAACAATACATACATCTGTGAACAAGGTACATCAGAAGGGGAAAGGGAGAAGTGAGAACAATAATTAAAATACATAATAATCATCATCAAGGGATTAACTACAACAACAACCATGAACATACATGAATTAAATGAATGTATGGGCTGTCCCTCCGTTTATGGCAGGAAGTCCCTCCCTCCCTCTCTCTCTCCTTCACTCTCTCCCTCTCTCTCTCTCTCTCTCTCTTTCTCTCTCTTCCCCTCACTTTCTCACGTCTACACCAAAATTCAAATAGAGATGTACAGAAGCCACAGAACCTGAAAGTAGGTTTTTGTCCAAAGGTCCAAATATAAAAAAACAACAATGCACAATAACGGACAACATAGTCAGAAGACCAGGAGAGAATCTTTGATATTTTTTTGAATTTTTTTCAAAAAGTCCAGAAGCAGATTCTGGGTTTATCAGAGAAGATAAGGCATTAAAAATAAATGCAGCTATTTAAAGAAATACAGTTATTTTTCTGTAAACATGGAAAAAAAAATGTGTGAGCTCCTTCCCCCTCTCCCTCTGTAGACGGAGAGGATACTGTGAGTACAATACATGTAGGCCAGCAGTGCCTTTGATATAACTGGATCAAAGGCATTCATAGACGGTTCCACGGGAATAATTGATGGGACAAAAATCGATTAATTTGTTTACCGTACACATATCTGAAAACATGTTTCTCGCGTGCCAAGATGAGGCAGGCTCTGAGAGGCGTGAGAAAGAGCGTGGACAGCTGGGCTAAAAAGGCCCTCTCTCAGGGAACGCTTCTAAAACAGGGATTATGTGCAGGCCAGGGCCAAATTGCATTTTCAATCTGGACCGTTTACTGAGAAACAAAAAGGTTATAATCCCTTTTTCACAGTGTTTGCATGTGTGCAGCCCTAACGTCCAGAGCTGTGTATGGGTGTGTGTGTATGTGTGTGTGTGCATGTCCCTGTGTGTGTGCAGTGTTTGCATGTGTGCAGCCCTAACGTCCAGAGCTGTGTGTGTGTGTGTGTGTGTATGTGTGTGTGTGCATGTCCCTGTGTGTGTGCAGTGTTTGCATGTGTGCAGCCCTAACGTCCAGAGCTGTGTGTGTGTGTGTGTGTATGTGTGTGTATGCATGTCCCTGTGTGTGTGCAGTGTTTGCATGTGTGCAGCCCTAACGTCCAGAGCACACAGCCTTTCATTTAAGAAATCAAATAGTGAAAAACAGGCTTGCCTAATGAATTGAGTTGAAGTGGAAAACATGTCATTATATTTGTGTAGCGACAAAACTCTGGCCTGTTACCCTGGTTATTCCTGGGTACGTACAGTATTCCCATACCGTGTTCCCATACAGTATTCCCATACGGTATTTCCATACAGTATTCCCATACAGTATTCCGATACACCCGCATTTGTTCTAGAATGTTCCTCTCCTGCCTCCACCATGCTCTTCTGCTGCTGCCTGTCTGGAGTTAATAATCATCACCATGGTAATCCAGTCATCACCATGGTAATCCAGTTAATCCTGTGGTAAAATAGACTTTAAATGGAGAAGTCCCCTTTACCCCACACCATGCCCTGGATATACCCCACAACCTTTCCTCCTACACCAGCTTTTCGCTTATGTCTTTACCCACAGGGAACAGTAGCCTCTAGCAGACATTAGATGATGTCTGGCTCTCCACGGGCACTTTAGGGCTTTGAACTGGGGAAGAAGATGGAGGTGTGTAATGGACTGGACTGCGCATATCTACAACAGCGGAGTGGAGTGGAGGGGAGAGGAGGGGAGAGCTGCCCTTGTGTGAACTCTTCCCTCACCTTGCAGTGACCGGTCAACTGGGCTGACAGGCACAAACACATATACACACTATATATATATATATATATATACAGTATATAGAGTTTATTTATATATTATTATTATTATTATTATTATTATTATTATTTATAATATGCATATATATAAAACTCAGTTTAGATAAAAATCATTCAATTGCCATGTATATTAGGTTTACAAAGTGTGCCCGATTTAAAGTGACTTCCAATATACACCACGCCCATGTCTGGTCCTCTAGCCAAATACATATACGAAGACAGATCATTTTGTTGGTTGAACACATAGAGCTACCAATGTCTCTGTACACCTCTGATTCACATACATGGGTTTGCACATTTTCATCAGCAAAACCTCTGCATTCATGCTCAAGGAATGAATCCCATTCTACACAGTTGCATACTAGACACAAGGATGTGCACGCTCACACACACACGCACACACGCACACACACACACACACACACACACATGCACACACACACATACACACACACCAGACCGTGTTGTCATGGAAAACACAATATACAGCCTAGCTTGAAGACAGAATTATTGAGCTTGAATAATGCTTAACCCACGCGGTAATGATCCAAATAAATGTCAGCGCCAAGTAATCTTCTGTCCTAAATGAATGAAACAGACCTGATCAATTAAATCAATGTACCTGTCTAACCTGTGAGATGTCTGCTGTTTTTCCGTGTACAAACAGTGGCATTTAACTCCTTACACTGTTACCTTGTAAATCAGCGTCATTTGACAGATAGAGAATATGCTCCCAGACACAAAGAAAAAAATATGTTCAGCATATATTGTAGCTAAACAATAGAAATAGTATAGATTGTATTCATATTGTAAACTATGGGTGCTTCTCTAATTCTATTGCAAACTATGTGCACTCTTCAGTGTTGTGAAGGACAGACAGAGGCTTGAGCTGATGCCCGCACTGAGTGTATTTTCGGCGCAGTCTAGGCGGGGGGTGGGGGGGGTTGATGGAACTCTTCCAACCTCACTGGCAGGGAGGTGGGAGGGGGGGGGGGGGGGGGGGGCTGTGGGGGGCTACCATGGCTGCTCTTGGTGGGGATGTGTCCGATTAGCATTCACCGTGACGGGGCTTGGCATTAACGCCGTGCTGAGCATCTCTCCTAGTCCTCCGGCCATGGCCGGCGGTGTTTGTATCCGCCGTGTTATGGACAGGCTCCCGTCATTTCTGAGACATGTGCGGAAGGATAGAGACCTCAGGGGAGGTTCTACAGGCTGACCTCAAAAGGCCCTGACGAAGTCCAGGCCAAAGAACTGACAAGACTTTCCTGAGCCCTACAGACTTGTACACGGCTTAGTTCTCGTGCTCAGACTGGCTCCTCATCTGAATGCTTCACAAAGTTTAGAGGCGTCATACTAAATCCTGCCACTAGAAATGCTCTCCGGAAAAGATGAGCCCAGAAGAACACCGCAGCACTGAAGTTGTGCTTTCAGCTTGAGGGCACTTGATGGTTCCAGCAGATGGCCCTCTGGCCTGGGTGGTCTCGTTGCTTTAACGCAGCCTTTGAAGCCTCTTCATGGGCTGTAAAGTCGTGGCATAGCAGTGTGACGTGACGTGATGTGATGTAGTCTTAGGGGAGAGGAGATCTTAGGGTCTGGGCTGGGCTGGCCTTCTGCAGGTTTATGACTACTATGAAATGAATGGGTGTCAAAGTAGTTTGATATTTAAAAAAAACTCAAAGGAAAGTAGAATAGCACACAAATATGGCAGCAGCGTTGGTGCTACGATTTTACCGTAAAAATGAGCGTCTCCAAAAACTTCTTTGGGGTTTGGGTTCCCTCTTCCAACATCTATGAAAGCAGCAGGAAGTCTACCGTGTAATTTCCTGGGTTTAATCACAATGACAACATCCACCACAGCGAGGCAACTGTCTGATGGCAAGCAGAGCCTCTAGACATTGTTTAGATGTAGCCTTTGACTCGGGGCGGTTATTTTGAACACGCATTATTCACGAGGTCTGAACTGCAGCTTTCAAACGCTCCTTTTATCTCTGTGTGGGAATGGAGGGTAAAATGGATGAAACAAGTGAAATAGAATTCATCCGCCAGGACCCTTGTTACCCCAGTCCCCCATTCCCTCATTCCCTCATGTGCTCCATACTTAGCATAAAAAGCCCTCGCTTTCCTCCCAGGAACTTGGCTCGATGAAGCTCAGTGACAGAGAGAAAGCGAGAGCGTGAGAGAGAAGGAAAAAAAAAAAAAAAACAGCCTTGCGATGTTATTCAAAATGACAGTTTGGGAGCCAAATTGATTTTCTATCTCTTTGATTAATTTATCTCCCCCTTGTTGTGCGTAGGGAAATTGCTGAATGGCATTCAGTAAGATTAAAACCGCAAACCATACTTTTCATAAAGCGACAGCTAATTGGCATGAGGGAAGGGTTCTAGATGATTGCCCATTACTGGGTTCCCTCTGTGTCACATAAGAACAGAGCCACTCGCACACTCTTGCACTCACACAGGCGTGTTTAAGACTTGCATCTTACTAAGCAGTTAGGTCCAGCCAACAGCTAACGGGGTAACTTAACTTAGCCACTAGCAAACAGAGGGCACCTACGTAAATGTACAGCTTACATTGCACCTAACATTTGAACTGACTTCATGGATACTCATATGCTGTATGTTTTGCTTGTGTACATTCAAAAGGACAAGGTAAGTTAGCAAAAAACGTGTTACTGAAACACACTGATGTGACACAGAGGCTATGAGAGTGGCCCCACCCTGTGTCCAAAAAACAAGGCCTAATTTTAAGCTTTCCGAGTTTTGTCCCCTGAGGATATCGTCCGATGAAGAACGGGCAGAGATAGAATGTGACAGACCATGGGATGGGTCGACGATCAAGGCCTGAGATGAAATTTAGCCCACAGTTTTTTCCCGAGGGACGGAGAAAAAAACACAAGTCTCTAATGATTCAACAAGGAATTAATGTGGTAAGCCTGAAATAGATTAATATGCTTCATCCTCTATTGCCCAGGGTGTACGGCAACAACAAACAATGCTGCGGGAACCACTTCCTGTGAATGGCTGACTGGATAAGGCATTTCCTTCAGGGCAGGGTGACATTTGCTTGGTGCCAGAAGAGAGAATGATCTCAAATTAATTGATGGGTAAATAATTCTTCCCTGGCAAACCAATTTCACTCTCAGGATGTCCATCTTGTATCTTAAAATGCGTACATAAACAAATCAAACAGGTTGTCATGGTCACCGAGTATACAAACCGCGGTAAATTCTGTGTGCACGCAGGATATAAAGAGGCCGTATTGTGATGTTGCCCGCAAACAATTCAGAAAGGCATTCTCACCGTGATAACAGTTGCTTGGTAAACATCTAAAGATGTAGGCATCCCATCGCTCTGCGCCACCTAATTTCTTATTTATCAGTTTGAATAAGAATGCGATGCTACGCCCCAACACTGGGTGTTTTTTGATAGTTTAATCATTTATGATGGGGAAATTGCACCATTATGTGCAATAAATATTGATTTACGGCTCATACATAACTGCATGTGCTGAGTGTTTCCCAGCCCCCTCGCTGCTTATGTATTACTGCATTGTAATCCACAGAAGACCCCCACTGCTGTGCTGCTGTTGCATGTCTCCAGTACATTTATCATCACGCAAGGCTCCACAATCACCCCACCAGGACCAAAATCCGATACTAGGGCTACCCCCCCCCCCCCCCCCTCTCAAAAACACACACAGACACACACATAAGACATGCACACGTACACACACACAAACAAGCACACACACATCCCCCCAATCCTATGACATATTCACAACCCAGGCTCTGATAATGTATTTACCGTCGTGGGTTATGTATGGTGTTGAAAGTATATCTGATGTCGGCAAAAACAAATCGTGGGTATTCAAAGTAAAGATAAAGAGGTTTTGCAGGCGGAATTGGCACGTTGGACACGAAGGAGTGGTGGATTTGAATATTTCAATCACTGGCGGTACAGCTACATTTCCTAAGATATTGCTACTCTGTGATGCCTGTGTGCTGCGCTAGGAGACCAGCTGTCAGATGCAGGGGCAACAGCTTGCAGCACAGTTATTATGGTCCTCCGGTGTTACTGCTGCGTCTGCAATATCTGAAATCAGACCACTGAGGGAGGCCAACATTGTGCGGAATGACCACACATCTGTGCTGCTAAACAACATACTCACCAATACCATAAAGTCCCACACATCTGTGTCGCTACGCAACAAACTCACCAATACCATAAAGTCCCACACATCTGTGTCGCTACGCAACAAACTCACCAATACCATAAAGTCCCACACATCTGTGTCGCTACGCAACAAACTCACCAATACCATAAAGTCCCACACATCTGTGTCGCTACGCAACAAACTCACCAATACCATAAAGTTCCACACATCTGTGTCGCTATGCAACAAACTTACCATTACGATAAAGTACCATTCCACTCTATAACTGAATGCAAACAGGACACAGAACGGGCAGGGGGAGGTCTTAAAACCTGATGTATGGTATATTTAGATTGCTGATTAGCGACAGTATCAGTATCTCCACAGACACGAGCAGCAGCAGCCCGCTCCACTCTTCTCTCCTCGTTTCTCTTCTCTTCTCTCCGCCGCCCCCCCAGGCTGGGGACGGGACGCGGAGGAGAGGCGTTCAAAGGCAAAACAAAGTGAGAACGCGTGGCGATGTCGTTCGTTATCCTCGCCGAAGATCCCCAGGTGACTGCCGCTCCTCTGAACCTGCTGTCATTTTTATTTGGCCCTTTTTGTCAGGGAGTTTTGTCCTGCACGAGGTGAGCTGCAACGAGGCGCAGCAGCCATGATGGATGCCTAGGCCACCTCCAGGAGGGCCACTGCCGTCATCCTGTACAAACACACACACACAGACAGACACGAACGCACACACGCAGAAACACACACACACACACACACTCACTCACACACACACAGACACGCACACAGACATACACACATACACACACACACGCACTAACACATGCACATGCACATGCACACACACACACACACAGACACGCACACAGACATACACACACACACGCACTAACACATGCACACACACACACACACACACACACACACTCACACACACACAGACACGCACACAGACATACACACACACACGCACTAACACATGCACACACACACACACACACACACACTCACACACACACAGACACGCACACAGATATACACACACACGCACACACACACGGCCCTGAGTCAGCCTCTAAAAGGGGGGACCCAGGGGAGGGATCTGCCTGGTTGCTCTTCCTAAAATAAGGCCACCTCACGAGCAGCCGCTCTCCTCGCGATCCTTGCTCTGGTGAACTCACACACACTCACACACACACACACACACACACACTCTCACACAGAGGTATATAGAAATAAACAAGATAACTGTTCTCAATGAGGCGTAGAAGAGAAAATCAACATGTTTTTTTTTTTTTTTTTTAAGCTTGACAAGTAATAAGAAAATGATGAGACACACAGTACAGAAGAAATAAAGTCATATATCTATTTATCTAAAGTCATATATCTATTTTTGATGTCTGGAACAGATGTGAAGTGTGTGAATGTGCAGTCTTTACTGTACAGAAGAAATAAAGTCATATATCTATTTTTGTTGTCTGGAACAGATGTGAACTGTGTGAATGTGCAGTCTTTACTGTACAGAAGAAATAAAGTCATATATCTATTTTTGTTGTGAACTGTGTGAATGTGCAGTCTTTACTGTACAGAAGAAATATAATCAAATATCTATTTTTGTTGTCTGGAAGACATGTGAACTGTGTGTGAGCAGTCTTTACTGCAATTAAACACACACACACACACACACACACACACACACACACAGACACACACACACACACACACACACACAGACAACACACACACACACACACACACACACACACACACACACACACACACACACACACACACACAAAAGAAAGGTGTGAAAAATTGCACAAAACAGTTACACCATATAAAATGAACTAGTTACTGCAAGCATACAGTCAGTCCAACTTCTTCAGAATAGACATTGTGTTTGTGTCCAATCCCTGTTTGAAGGAGACTTGGCCTGAATCTAATGTAAATCACATAGGTAGCCACACTCTTCATGTAAGGCTTGGCTGATTTTCCGACAGCTTCCACCAGTCCTCACACCTCCTGCTTGGCCAATCTCTGGGGGCCTGCACACTTCCTGCCAGGCTGCTGATTGGTCAACCAGAACCATTCGACAGCAATCACCTGTGCTCCTGCTGCCCAATTACCAAACACTCCAGTCTCCAGTCTTTCATTACCCAGAGTTCCCTGGGCTCCTGTCAGACATATTCCCAGAGACCCAAACTGTGATGCGCATCAACAGCTCAAGTTTGCAAAACAAAGTACCTACACTGAAAATGGTAATCAATATTCTAGGTACCTCGATCCTGCCATCACACTAGCTTTCATTGTAGTCTTTTTTTATTTATTTATTTTCATTTTTTTTTTATTTATTTCCATATTGCCTTACATTTGTTGTCCTGAACTACTGAAACTGATCAAATATATGATTTAGATTTCTCTTTTCTTTTGTCAAGTTGCAGGCATCAGCCCCAAACAGGGATGGGCAAAAATACATACAAATGTCATTTGTTGTAAGGCCCAAGATTCAAGTCTCAAGTCGTGAAGATAAAATACAAAATACGGCAACCAGGAAGTATATCAAAATGACTACAGAATTGTTTATTTTAAAAATGCAAAAAATCTATTTCCAAGGCAACATGACATCATATCATAAAACATCCAGTCTACACAGGCATATTTTATCACTTAATAATATTTGACAGCTTTTCACTGCTTAACAACGTACATTACAAATCTGTTCTGAGAAGCACTGTATCGTGATGGGGAGTATTCAAGCCAGCTAGATGACCATAGCCATGTCAAGAAGGCAAAAAAGGTACATCCAATTTCTTGTCATCCAATCAAAGAGAGCGACAGAAACTTTTTTTGCCTGCACCCTATCTAAATCTGACACGCAGGGGAAATGGCCTGCACTGCCCTAGCAGACACAGCGGTTGAGTTGAGCCGCTCTTTCCGCTTCCAAATGAGACATCAATCTTTCACTTGCTGTGTGTCTTGAACAAGCATGGGCAAAGTGCTCAGCACACCATTCTCCTTCCCAAAGCTGCAGGCATATGTGTACATATACATTCACGTATAGAGTTTTGGGGAAAGCATTTTCTGTGTTTATAAAAAATACTGAGCACTGTACTATGATAATACAAATTACATACGCATTTTAGAAGGCTATGCTATTTTGTATTCCAAATACATGCATATACATATAATTGATCAGAAACACCACCCGTCCCTGGCCTGTGTTTCACAGACACACATTCCTTTGCCGTGAATGCTGAATATTTAAAACCATTTCATGTTCGGGCCTGGTGTGTGTTGGTTCGCTGAATTAATTTGTTGTGTTTTGTACTGCCATGTTTCCCCTTGACAGTTGATGGGCATGGCAAAGCCCAACGGGGCCTAGCGACTGTACTGTTGGAGGCGTTCGGTACAAGCAGCCAGGGACTAGACTGAATATATTTGAACACAACCACATTGGATGCGAACCAGAGGAACTCATGTCTCCGTGTTCACCCTTTCCACCCAGAAGAAACTGACTCCATTTTCACATCCATCCTTTGCAGACGAAGAGCTCTGAGAATCAACATATTACTGGATATCTGTACACTTCTCAGGAAGACATAATGGGTCATTCCACGCCAAACGGGACAATTAAGGGAAAATTCCCCACTCGACCATCTCAGATTTGGCTGAAAAAATTCAAGGTTGTTCATACACTTCTTAATATGAATAGTCCCAAATATTAGCGCTCTACTCCCAACAGTTTTTTCACAATAGGATGTTTTAGGGGGGAGGGGGTGCCAATACTTAAGACGCTTTTTGAGCAGCGTTTTGTGAAGAGCCATTTTCAAATTGCTATTACTAGAAAAGCATTTAAGCTAGCTCCTTCAAAGTTTCTAGGCTTAAAATATGATACAATTACTTGAAGATTATGGACTCCCAAGGGTGTGGCTTGGGTTTTCCCTTAATTGTCCCGTTTGGCGTGGAATGACATATTATCCACATTGCCAAGTCCTTCTGGAAGGTACGTGTTGTGTGATGTAGGGTTGGAGAGTAATGTTGTTTTGAAATCACACACACCACACACCTTAGTTGTATTAACGCTAGTTGTATTTACATTATACGCAATAAAGACATTGTTCAGTATTCAGTTCAGTGTTCCGTGTTAATATCAATAGCATCTTAATAGCAATAACAATTATGTGTTACGAGAGATTTTTCTTGTTAGTACGTCATTGTTATGCTCAAATACAGTATCAAAAGATCCTTCATATCTTTTATGTGCTTGATCTGCAAACAGTTCAATCAGTTCAATCATTGAAAAGGTATGTATTTATAATCTACATTGATATTGTATGTATTTTATCTGGTCTGTGGCACAAGGTGAAGGACAGAGACACACAGATGTGAGCCTCCACACCCCTAATCACCAGCTAACGGGTCAACTACATCTCCTGCCTGCTAGAGCCACAAAGCTGATTACCGCCAGGTAGCCCATTGTGAGGAAAATCACTTCCCCTCGGTAAAGCAAGTGATTTTTCCTGCCTTTCTTTAAGATTACACAGCCAGTGCTTAATCATCTGATACATGATTGGAGCCATTGTGCATACTTCCTAGCGGCTCCTGGACCCTCCTGGTTCACCGCAGATACAGGGAGCAGCGAGGGAAGAGAGAGAGAGCGAGAGAGAGACAGACAGAAAAAAAAAAAGATTATTCCAAAAATATAATTCCCTTCTCTAACCTTGCATGGGTTGTGGCTACATCTTGAGTCAGTGGTTCAGCCAGCACAGAAGAGCAGGAAGGAGAGGAGATGAACAGGAAGAAGGGTGGGTCAATACATGAGAAAATGGCAGCGGGACATGGAGAAAGGGACCTGTTGTTTTCCTTTAAAAAAGGGCTCAATACCATTAAACCAATTTAAAGCGTGTCTGTGAGCTCAAACAGCCGGAGTCTTTACAGTGAATGGAAGTGTCAGGAATTAAAGTCTTAATGTAATCTGTGAAGCAGCCTGCAGTCTCCCAGCACTAGATAGGCATTCAGTATCTATAATCAAATCAATATGAATACACATATAATCCCCTCTTTAGAATGCAGGGAGCTGCTTTAGGGGGCGAGGATTAGCTTACCATTGACCAGTTAGGTGCACATATCATAAGGATGCGGGTCTATACACAGCTGATATATCTGATAGCATGGTAAGCACATTTATGCATGATGTCTTGGCATTTCATGGATCTCCGTTATGCAGCACACCACACTCCCAGGACCTCGATTGTGATGGAATACCAAATAAAATACGCTACGTTTGAACATGGTTGTATTTACATAATCAAAAGATTTTGAATTATGTTTACAGATATTTTGATCAATAATAAAATATATCAAACCACAAGGAAATGAGAATTTGACGGGAACAATTCACATACGGGCCATATCAGTATGTTAGTGTAACTCTGCCCCATCGCTGACCTCCAGTGTGGGGCCATGATTGGGAAAAATGTCTTATGAAGGTAAAAATCCATTCAGTAAATCTGCCTAATGTATAGCATTAGTTGCTTGTCCCGATTGCTTTATGCCTTTCATCATGTGGATGGTAGTTTTCCAAAACTGACCTGAATAAATAAAACAAAATATAGCATGCATGTTTCAACACAACAGGAAAAAGCTCTTCAAACATTCATAAGCTCTACCTTTTTTTCCCATGCTGTTTCTGTGTGCCAAGAAACTTTCAATTGAAAAGCTTATCTGCCTTTTTAGCAGCATGTGACCCTTTGCTCCTATCAGGCCATGCCTTGTGCCAACAGAAAAGCTCCCAGCCCAAATTTAAATAGCTGACTCCACACCATGCACGGTTTGTACATTCTTTAACCCACAGGGTCACAGCCAATGGGAGGAGAGGAGGGAATTATAGAAGAAGAGCAGTAGTCAGGACTTTCTGCCCCTCTCTCTCTCTCTATGATTCTCTCTCTCCCTCTTTCTCTCTCTGTCTCTATTCATCTCCATCCCTCTCTTCCTCTCTGTATCTCACTCTTCCTCCCTCTGCTTCTTTCTTGCCCCCCCCCCTCTCTCTCCTTCACTGTTTGCGTTGGAGGAACTGCTTACCCCATGCCGGAGCTAATGGAGAATTTATGTTCTTTCTGAGAGGCCCCCTTCAGCCTCTGTTAATTCTCTTAATAGCACGGGGTTCCGCCGCTTACATTTGGGGCCCAACCTGCACACACTGCATGGCGGAGTGCAGCAACAACACATCCATAATGAATGAGGTTTTTCTTTTTTGCCTGCAGCCCCAGGCTTATGCATAATTGCTCTTAGCACAGTTAATGTTTTATGATTTAATAGCAGCAGCATCCCAACATTTCGTCAGGATCTCGTTGAACTTCCAAAGAATGTGACGGAAGGGAAGGATACAGATAGAGGGCAGGGTTGGCACATAGAAAGACATGAAGAGACAGAGAGAATAGAGAGAGAGAGGGGAGAGAGAGAGAATCGAGAGAGAGGAAAGAGAGAGGGAAGGAGAGAGAGAGGAAAGAGAGGGAGAGGAGAGAGAGAGATAAGAGAGAGAGGAAAGAGAGTTAGAGAGGAAAGAGAGAGAGAGAGGAAAGAGAGAGAGAGAGAGGAGAGAGAGAGAGGAGAGAGAGAAAGGAAAGAGAGAGGGAAGGAGAGAGAGAGGAAAGAGAGAGGAAAGAGAGAGAGAGGAGAGAGAGAGAAAAGTGAGAGATAAAGGAGAGAGAGAGGAAAGAGAGAGAGAGAGAGAGAGAAAGGAAAGAGAGAGGGAAGGAGAGAGAGAGGAAAGAGAGAGAGAGGAGAGAGAGAGATAAGAGAGAGAGGAAAGAGAGTTAGAGAGGAAAGAGAGAGAGAGAGGAAAGAGAGAGAGAGAGGAAAGAGAGAGAGAGGAGAGAGAGAAAGGAAAGAGAGAGGGAAGGAGAGAGAGAGGAAAGAGAGAGAGAGGAGAGAGAGAGAAAAGTGAGAGATAAAGGAGAGAGAGAGGAAAGAGAGAGAGAGAGAGAGAGAGAGAGAGGAGAGAGAGAGAAAAGTGAGAGATAAAGGAGAGAGAGAGAGAGGAAAGAGAGAGAGAGAGAGAGAGAGAGGACTGCGATTAATTTGTTATATTGTCCAACACTTTGTGATGGTCTCCATACACTAGTACTCTGACATTGATTTGGGGAAATTTCATGCATGCTGAACAAATGATGAATTCCACGCCTCTTTCATTCACAGCTGAACAACCTTCTCGCCACTCATCTGAAAACAGAACAAAACATAACAACGCCAATACACAGTAATCCACTAGAACCTGTGTCACTTTCATCAGGCTAATAAGCCACTGCTAGCCTCTGCGGAGAAACTCTGCTTGCGCAGGTTAATTATGTCATTACTGGCTTGCCGGATAAGATTGTTTGATAAAATATGAATGTCACACAGAGAGGAGGCCTCAATCACACCATTTTATAATTATTATACTTTTTCCCATTTGACATGTTTGCCTGTGATGTAAAGTCGACATGAGATGGCTTTGTGTGCAGATGCTGTTTGTCGAGGTCTTAAACTCAGGTGGGAAGACAGAGAGGCACACACACACACACACACACACACACACACACACACACATACACACACACACACACATGCACACACACACACTTACACACATACTCCAGAATGTTATTTCTATGCAAATGAGAGTCTCCGAATTAAAGAGAGGCAAATTGAGATGGTGACTACACGTGCACGTTGCCATAGGGATAGGAATCTCATAACATCAGGTCCAGCAAAGACAACATTGTCAGGCTGGAAGACGACTAGGGGGGAAAAAAATACATATTTTGGCATAATCGCTTTCAAAGCGGGGAACAGAAAATATGTGTTGGATAGGACAAGTGGTGATGAATGTAATGACAAGTCGGTGTAAGGCCAGCCTTGTTTATTTACACGCCTCTCAGGAAATACAAATCAGAGATACAGTATTATATGTGGAGCCGCTGAAGATTCCCCACCGTTCACTCCCAACCACTTCCTTCAGGAAGCACACTGCAGAGATGATTGCTACGACGGGGTTGGTAATGACCACTTTTAGTTTCACCACCACAATATTAGCATCATCAATCGGCAGTTTTATCATGATAATAATGATTATCATTGCTTATTACTAAGTTTGGTTTTTATCGTTCCAGTTATAATTGTGATAATTGGTATGTCAGTACTACCGCAGCTATGGATGATCCCTCTCCTCCTCCACGAACCACTTTTATTGTTACTCCGACAGCTCCCAATACAGCTTGCATCGCTAGCGTTACTGCTGCCATTAGTACTATGACTACTAGTGCTAGCACTGTTAGCACTGCTCCTAGCACTGGGGAATGTGGAAATAGATGCCTGTGGTATGAAAGCTAAGGATTAGAAACATGTGAGAAACGTTTCGCTGGTAGGTCTAATGTGTTGAAAGCTGAAAGTTTCTTTAACTGTAACTCCAGAAATCTACACACACATGTCGTGAAGTTGTATAGCAAATTACATCATGTACTACATGTACTGAGTCTGTAGAGTAAGGGATCCTTGAAGTGGCAAAACTCTGCATTATTTAGAATGACAAACTATTAATGTTACTTTTAATAGACCATGGTGATGTAGATAATGGTTTATTCATGGTAAATACTGCATTTAATTAATGTTACAGTGAGGATCCTTAATGCAACCTTTCCCAAGATATGAAATAGAAGGTTGCCTCATGGAACAGACAGAAGGTGGACCTGGAGTAAAACGTGATGTAATCTTAACCAATGACAAACTGGATCTAGAGTCCAAACCTTTTCATATTCACTAAGAATTCTTCAAAACCTCCATAACACTTTTATTAGTTGTAAATGCCATTAATTATGGTAATTATAATGACTTCTGCCAGGGATGTTATGTTTTCAGTGTGGTTTGTTTGCTTGTCTGTCTATTTTGTCTACTACATACTATTAGCAGTTCTAGTAGCAGCAGCCGCAGTGGCGGTATATAAAAAGTAACCCATGGTTGAACCTGTTGAAAACCTGTTTTATCTGCCCGTAATCACACTTTCCCTCGCACTAAAACCATCAAAGGCTCTCGGCAGTTCGATCCTCTCATAGCACAATAGAGCTCCAGCTCCAGTGTTTCGGGCGATAGACTTTCATGTAAGTTTGCATATGCATCTTTGAGTGGTTTGCTATGAAATGAAAAATTCAACAGGTTCACACTCCCACGGGGTCACGAGAACCTGTTCAAAAGAACACAACGGCAGTTCAACGTGAAAATCCTCTGACTACGCTAGAGCTTTGAAGCCCGCAGATGGCAGGCGTCTCCGAAGGCTGTGGACTGCTTTCTGTTCTGTTCTCTCTATTGGAGTCAGAAAAGTTATATCACTTTTTCAGAAGATAGACTATTTGACCAGATCCCAGTTAA
>NC_045157.1:7083551-7113551 GCF_900700415.2 Clupea harengus
CCCTCTCTTCATCAAAAGAGACATTTTCATCACTTTCTTTTTTATTGAGGTTTAAAGCAGAGGACTACTCTTTAGCTGTCTAACCATTAAAGCGCAGAATCAAACCCTAACTCTATGTGCCAAAGGAGCCATGCTGACTGTGGCTTGCTGGGTGCCATTTAGACTCACGCAGCTCATCTCTTGTCTCTTCTCTCTCTCTCTCTCTCTCTCTCTCTCTCTCTCTCTCTCTCTCTCCCTCTTTCTCTCAAGTCTCGATGCAGACGCGCGGAATCTCACACAAATCCCTTTCATTTCTGCAGGAGTGGAGTCGGGACGTGTCCTGTGTGGACCTTTCAGAGAGGGGGAGACGGAGCCCCGGCGAGGAGGAGGAGGCGGGTCTGAGGCTTCATGACATGCAGGAAGCACCTCTCATCTACACACTCCTTCAGCGGCGTGACACAGCAGTTTGACACTCGTCCATATTTCATGGCCTCTAAGTGATTTGCATGTGAAGTAAGTGAGTGAGAGAGTGAGAGTGAGGAGTGCGGAGGACAAGCGAGAGAATTTTGGGGCTTTAGTAGGTAGGTGTGCGTATGCGTGTGAGCACATTACTCTGCGCTGTGTGAGTTTTTGTGTGTGTGTGTGTGTGTGTGAGTGAGTGTGTGTGTGTGTGTGTGTGTGTGTGTGTGTGTCTGTGTGTCTGTGTGTGTTCGTGAGTGGCGTGTGTGTGTGTGTGTGTGTGTGTGTGTGTGAGTGTCGTGTGTGTGTATGTGCCAGGTCTCTCTTTGATTTCAGTGCAATCTATGATGGGCTTTTAAATGTTTTACTGCTGAGAGTGCTCCGTCCGCCTCATTTCCAGGGTGATCCGCGTCGGAGCAAGAGCGCCAGAGCCAGCAGCCACTCGAGCTGCACTCAAGCAGGTGACGCGCTTGGATCCTCCAGCGCTCCTGGACGCCTGCGTATGGCAAATAAAGTAAGGAGCTGTCTCTTTAAACTTTCACCGCCGACAGCACCTGGCAGCCTGATCTAACCGGCAAGCGAATCTCTGAGCCGCTCTGGTTTGAGACTCAGGCTCTGAGAATTCAGATGTTCGCCACCTCCCCTCCGGAGGTCCTGCAGTCAAAGACAAACTGTAAGGCCCGACGTGTGATTGGCGGATGGGTGGGTTAGAGGATATCCAAACACAAACATTAAGTTACAGTATGAACAAGAACATCCAAAGATTTCGGTTCCCAAGCAGTTCTGCAGCAGGGCACTGGCATGGATTTAGACAGGGATTTAGAGCAGTTGTGATGACTGCAGGGCGTCCTCGCTGTCTCAGAAGACTTCAGCACGGAGCAATGACAGGGAATAAAACATCACCTAGATAAAACAGGGTTGACCCTTCCCCTTTTCATAACACGCTCTGGCGTTTTTATAATTTTTTTCAAGCTAAATGTTCAAGGCACACTGTTTCTCATTGGAAATGTTTTTCCACTACCCTCCTCCTCTTGATCTGTCTGTGTCACTCTTTTTTCTTTTTCTCCTTCTCTTTCTCCCATATTAATTAAATATCAGCCTGTGAGGCGGCAGTGGAAACGTTAAGTGACAGACACATCCAGTGGGTCCTGTTCCCAGTGCCTAATGAGAGAGTGGATCAGGCGCAGGTCTTGTTGAACAGAGCAAACAGCATGCTTTCTCGCTTCAGTGCCACTCTCTCTGTTAAAAGAATTATTAAAAGGGAAATGTTATTTGAGTGCCTATTCCACTGAGCAAGGCAGAGAAGAGAAGAGAAAAGAGAAGAGAAGAGAAGAGGAGGTGAGGAGGAAGAGTAGAGAAGAGAAGAGAAGAGGAGGTGAGGAGGAAGAGTAGAGAAGAGAAGAGAAGAGAAGAGAATAGAAGAGAAGAGAAGAGAAGAGGAGGTGAGAAGGAAGAGTAGAGAAGAGTTGTTGTTGTTGTGTTATTTGCATGTTTTGGAGAAAAAAGAAAGGGCTTCCATTCCGAGATGCGGTGACAGTGGTTTGGTAGAATGTCACTGTAATCATTTACAAAGCAGGGATTTAGTGTGGGGGGAAAAAAGACTAGATGCGAAAATATTACACTCGCTGTTCATCAGAGTAATTCTGTTAGAACTATGAGAGATTTCCCTTCTGGCAACCTCTCCATGTATGTAACACAAGCTTATGTGCAGAAACTGGCAACCTCTCTAGGTATGTAACACAAGCTAAGGTGCAGAAACTGGCAACCTCTCTAGGTATGTAACACAAGCTTAGGTGCAGAAAAGATTGCCTTGGATTTTAACACACAGTACAAGGGGGCTCCAGTTACTATTTTTCCTTTGCGGTGTAAGAAAGTGTCCCTTCCATCCCCGAGGTAATACAGGAGCGATTTGTTCTCACCCCTCTCTAACACAGAAGAAATGACAGCAAGAAATGAAAGCAGGGAAGTGAAGATTACTCTTCATCTCAGATCACACGTGGCCTCACAAGCCCACAATCAACTCTGGATCCAATCCAGTTTGGTTCTGATGCAGACCTGGGACAGACCTGGGACGCTGTCTGAGTGACCCTTAACCCCTTTATCAACCCTTACCCCCCCCCCTGCGATCACCCGACACTAAACACTGAGCATCCTCCAAAAACACCACCGTAAACCCAAGAGATTACGGCTCACCACAACTAAAGCTCCCTCATCAGAAATCCATCATGACACTAGGCCACGGCAATCTCTCGCACCTGAGCTCAAATCCAGACGCAGCAGCAGCAGCAGCAGCACAGCCGACCCAGACATGGATCTGCCACGGATTACATCATCACCGCCATCATCATCTCACTACTTCCTGTAAAAGGCCTAAAATGGAGCCATCAGGGGGTGCAATTTAAGGTACAATACCCCCCCCCCCACACACACACACACACAGACACACACAGACACACACACACACACACACACACACACAGACACACACACACACACACACACACACACACAAACACAGACACACACACATTCTTAAGGCCGTGTGTTGTGTCCCTGAGAGTGCCGTTCATCATCCATCTCGCAGACGGATGTGGTTCACGGTGAGAGTCTGTCAGGAAACACAGTCATATCCATAAAGAAAATAACAACATGTTCACCATAATGATCACAAGGATAGACTCACAGAGAGAGAAGGAGATGGGAAGAGAAAGAGAGAGGGTAAGAGAAAGGGAGAGAGACAAAGAGAAAGAGAGAGAGTGAAAGAGAGTGAGTGAGAGAAGGAGAGTGAGAGAGAGAGAGAGGTGCTTGGAGTGTATCAATCACCTCCTGCAACCTTTTATCCACAGGAACATGGGCTGTAGCCCGGAGTGTATGACATCAATCATCACACACAACACAGAACACACACCACAGTGGAGCAAACAAGGTATTACTCAAACATGGCTGTACAACACCCCTGACACTCCAATGTGTGAGTGTGTGTGTGTGTGTGTGTGTGTGTGTGTGTGTGTGTGTGTGTGTGTGTGTGTGTGTGTGTGTGTGTGTGTGTGTGTGTGTGTACATTATATTCCACTAAGGTAGTAATAATCAGGAGAGGAAAATAAAAATAAATATGTATATCTGAGAAATATGTATATCTATTTTCCATGTTAAAGCAAAGTGTTGAAAAGGACACATAATTCAAATACACCTACAATCAAAAAGACTCAGATGTAGAAGTGGAAATTGACAGATTGTCTCTCTTGCAGTGTAATTTGAAATTGTGTTTTTTTTTTCTTTTTTCTTTTTTAATAGTTAATCTGCATGTTGTCCTTTTGTTACTTTTAGCCACAACAATCAAATGGCTTGAGACTTGATGACATGGCAATTACAAATATCACCCTGAGGCCAGTCATTTAAAACAACTCAGCAAAGACCTCACTGACATGTTTCTCCAGAGGTTAACATTTGTGCCAGTGAACTTCAAAGAACCCCCTCTTCTGTAACACTACCTACCCGTAACAGAAGCTCACCCCTCCGGCGCGGGGCCTCAGCGGCCTCTCTCTAAAGGAGAACCGGCGCACCTCACCGCCACGGCCTCCGCGGTCTCTCTCTAATGGAGAACCAGTGCACCTCACCGCCAGTGTCTTTCTCGCCGGGCGTGTAAATGTTCATTTCATGGGCTACTTGTGAACACAGCGCACAGTATGGGTCTAATCTCCTCCATGTTAATTCCCCAGAATAGAAACACATTTGGTTTTGTGTTTTACAGGAGTATGGGTCTAATCTAGTTTTAATTCCCCAGAATAGAAACACATTTGGTTTTGCTTCTTACAGGAGTATGGGTCTAATCTAATGTTAATTCCCCAGAATAGGATGCTCCAACACGATTGGTTGGAGCATGGGGAGTGGCATAGTTAACTACCACTACATTGGTCCATGCTAGTGCTAGGGTGTTGTTGGATTGTACAACTAAAAAGGCAAACAAAATGGCCTACGTTTCCAAAGAGAGTGAGTCATACATGAGAGTGAAATACGTGTTTAATAATAATAATTTGCTGTGCTTAAAGCAGCAGTAAGGAGTTTGGGTCTAGCGAGCTAACTCTCTAAAAGGCATGTAAAAACCTGGCACACAAACAACAAACAAACACAGTGGGAAGTGATAAAAGCTTACCGGTGTGGTAACAGGTGTCTTTTGGTAATATAGGGGGTGATGCTGTAAAATCTTTTCCTATTTTCCATCCCGGACCACAGAATACACAAATGCTGTGTATAATCATTTTTTTTCTTCTAAATATGAATTAGTAATGGTCTGACTGAACGCAGGCTGTTCTTTGGTGTCTTGTCGTTTATTGACAAACAGAACATTCAGTCAGTCTGAAACAGAGGGGGAGAGTGGGGGGTCTAATCTTTACATGACACACTAGGTGAAGGTGGGCAAGTACGCTAACAGCTAAGGAACTACACACTGGGCAATTACACATAGGGCGCAAACAGAAATACATGCTGACATTAACACAAGCAGGGAGACACAAATACATTCTAAAATGGAACATTAAACACAGAATCAAACAAATTAACATTCAAACAGGCACACATGCACAGCATTGTGGGGTAAGCTATTACACACACAACAAGGAAGTGCACAACCTCCCCTGCATGCTACAGTGTATTTATGCTCTCATAAACAGTAATGAAACCACTACATGCAGGACAGTCACATTTCTTGTAGTGGGCATGTGATTGAACACAAGCACACACTAAAGATAGAGCTACCATCATGGTTGCAGTGGGGATATTCAGATGAAGATGGGAACAAAACTCACAGGGAGGGTGATGCAATTTGGAAAGTTATCTGTGTGTGTGTGTGTGTGTGTGTGTGGAGACAACACAAAGGAAAACAAACTAAATTGGCAGAGAAGATGAATTAGGAGGAAAGACCCTGGGCGTGCTGATTTAAAACCTCTGAGGTTGTTGTCTTCCCCCTCACATCTCTCTCTCTCTCTCTCTCCCTCTCTCTCTCTCTCTCACTCTCTCTCTTCGTCTTTTGCATATCTTTATTGAGCACCACTCGCCAAGCACATGCTTGCTCCATCTCTCTGTCTCTCTCTCACACACACACACACACACACACACACACACACACACATACAGCTGCACCCTCATGGACTCATAAATATGCCAGACACACACACAAGCGCACACACACACACACACACACACACACACACACACACACACACACACACACACAGAGACACACACACACACACACACACACACAGAGACACACACAGACACACACACACACACACACACACAGACACATATTTTCGGCACTCCTCGGATCCACTCACTCATGTCAATCTCCCTGTGGGTCCTCAGTCGCTTCTCTTTCATGGGCTTCAAAAATGTATGAATTCTTCACAAGTCAGTAGATAAGACATCCTCTTATATCTGCAGCGCCTGTCAGGGAGACCCAGAATGTGAATCCCACACGGAGGGCCACGAGTACCGCCAACAATATAGATAATGTAAACCTCCACGCTCTCTTTCGTTATGGGCACCGTCTGCTGTGTGTGTGTGTGTGTGTGTGTGTGTGTGTGTGTGTCTCTGTGTGTGTGTGTGTGTGTTTGTGTGTTTGTGTGTGTGTGTGTGTGTGTGTGTGTGTCCACAGACATGCTTGTGGACTGGTCTCTCCTGCTCGTAATGGCCTTGGGCTTTCATCTCTGGGCTCTTGATCCCTGTGGTTTGGAGATGTGTGCATTAGGATTCAGCTGGAGGTCTGCGGCAAGCGAGGGACCCTGCATGCTGAGAGCCCTACTCAGAGTTACCTGGGAGAGGTAAATCTCTCTCTCTCAGACACACACACACACACACACACACACACACACACACACACACTTGAACTCCAGCGCTAAACAAAACAGGAAGACCAGGCCAACAACATGTGAGGTCCGTCTGTCAAACGTGTCCTGAATGTAAATAATAATGTACCAAGGTCATCAAATAATGACATTGTAACGATCCCTGGTCACTGTGATTGATTACCACACTGATGGGAACATATATATCTGCTTTATATTGTATATCATTTTGGATAAAAGTGTTTGTAAAATATGAAAATTATGTTAACAGTAAAACTGTTAATGTCTGAATAGGTGCTGCATAATGATGTTTGGAGTCAGTACCAACCGTTTCCGTTATTACAGTCAGCAGTTACACTCCCAGAAACTACAGATAATAAGATGATATGTTGCGATATGAATCTTGCTCTTACATGACTGTCACATGGGGATGTTTAGACACTGACATCTTCCTGATGTACTTGACTCTTCTGGTGTCTGGCTGCATCATACACGTGGAACCGACTCAACCAACTGAGTTTCCAAGAAAAAAAGAAAAATCGGCAAGGTGCCTTTTAAGGCTTAGGAGTTGTCTGCTCGCTGCTCCTGAGTCATTTATCTCACAGCCTTATCCGCTCAAAAGTCCACAAAGACCCACGCGATATCACTCAAAGGCTCGCTCTCATTCGCTGTTGTCTGCGTGCTCCACTAATGGCTTTCTCAGTAAAATAATTACAGTTCAATCTGCCTTCTCCACCACTTCCAAAACACACACACGCACGCACAAACACGCACGCACGCACACACACACACACACACACACACACACACACACACACACACACACACACACACACACACACACACACACACACGCTTCTGTTCCCACTCATCCTGTGGGCTATGCATCTAAAACCTTCTGCTGGTGGGGGAAGTGTCAAGTTAAGCAGAACGAATGGCCTCACTCTGAAAACACAAATTGCAAAGTAAATAGATTAGCATGGAAACAGACTCCTTCATCTTCTCTTTCTACCCCCCCACCCACCCGCCCCCACCCCCTCCCATTCTCCCATGCCTCCTCCTTTCACACACACACACACACACACACACACACACACACACGCACACACACACACACACACACACAAACACAATTCTCATGCACATACATACACACACCAGGACACATACACCTGCACGTATGGGTCGGGTTTTGCAAATGATGTGTGTGTGTGTGTGTAGGGGTGGGGTGGGGGGGATCCCTCCTTACTTTCTCTTGGATGGCCATCAAAACCCAGCAATGTGCTCCACCAAGATCCACCCTGTAATCAATATGCAATTTCCCTGCAGTAGATAAAAGATTGGCCCTGCTTGGAGGCGGGCCCAAACCCAGCTGAGTTATGGGGCATCTGCATGGGCAGGGCCGTCATTTTCACAACGGTGCCAGAACACCCTAACTCCTGGTGAAAAGATCCGCACATTGCGGGCAGATGTCTCCACTTGAAAGAGAGGAGCAGAGAGGGAAGGAGCGAGAGAGAGAAAGAAGAAAAGAAAGCAAAAGCACCCTATTTTTGATTTATGTTTGTTCCTATTGTTTTATCTTGCCCTAGTTGGAGCAAAACAAGAGAGAGAGAGAAGAGACAGACACAGAGAGAAAGAGAGAGAGAGAGACAGAGTTGCAAGTTATCATGCGATGGAGTAAAACATTCATCCTTTAGAGGCAAAGGGCTTGTGAAATTCCATTTGGATACCCATCCCGCTCCTTCCCCCAAAACAAATCCAGTTTCCACTCGATGTTCTGTTCCTCTGCCATCTTGTGCCTCTGCCATATCTGTAAACTCTTATCTTTTATTTAAGCAGAGACTTGTCCGCATTATCTTTTGGATGAAATAATGGCCGCTGCGTTATATTTATCAAAAGCCGAGCTGACGGATCGCCAGCTGCTATGGTTGAAATACCGCTGAATAGGAGGCCTCAATTTGGCTCTGCAACCACTGCTTTGGCATGGTATTATACAGATGGAGAGCTCTTTTTTAACAGAGCGTGTCTTTATCATTTGTGTTTTATGTGTATGGTTTTGTGATGGCTAATGTTAGATCAGGTTCCTTTGACAAACAAATGATTATTATGTGAAGTTGACACATGGAGTTAGCAGAAATTATAATTAATATAAATTATTTACAATGCCAAATCAGTCATCTGTCAGACACCGAGTCGTAATCACAAGTTATTTGATTTTAGATAACGCACGTATAATTTCTATAACAGGAGAGAGAACAATTTCAGTTTGAGATCAATACATGTATTGTGCCAGGGGTACTGCCTCAAAAGTGAAACTTGGTTTTGTTGTCAGAAGTGAAGAAAGAGATAGGACAAAATCCAGTTACTTCATAAGGGAACACATAGGTAGACCGTAATGGGATCCCCAATCTCATCAATTACTACAACCACAAAGATAGCAGCCATTTTAAAGATAGAGTTCCTAAGCATCGGGTTACAGATTGAACTTGGCACCACTGCCAGCCTAAATGTTATGAGCCCAGGTTCTGTCATGAAATATTGGCCTGGGAATTCCTGTTCTGAGTTTCTGTTGAGCCTACGGAGCAGTTTTCTGTGCTGGACCAATCACTGAGCTCTATGGAGTGATTTGGAGAAACACAAGCAGGAGGCCAGGGCTGTAATTTGGGGAAAAGCTCCATCAGGGAGTCTGCTTCAAGATGTTTGCATCGATGCCATCACCGGACCTGTGTCTGTCCTCTGTCTTGGCACTTAGACAGAATGTTGCACTGATTGGCACTCAAGAAGAAAGAAAGAAAGAAAAACAGAAAGAAAGAAAGAAAGAAAGAAAGGAAAGGAAATATTCAGACAATATAAACATAGTATTTTGTAATTGTATTTTTAAATGAGTTTTCCTGGAATAGGCAGCTGTCTCTCGCTGGCATAGGCAGCTGTCGTGACATTTTGGCAAGGCCAAGCGCAAACTGTAGCCCAGACATTCAGAGGAGTGGACAGGTAACAACGAAGTGTTCTTCCTTTGTCTGAGAGAGAGATTATACAGTACAGATCAAGGTAATTGGTAATTTGGGTAATTAACTGTTAGCATGTCAAACAGCCATTAGTTGACTGCAATTTATCATCTGTAAATGTTCGCAGTAAGATAATTAGCCTACATGTTTGGGCTGGCTAGGTAGGTACTGTCTCAGCAACATTGCATTTTTGCTCACTAAATAGTCTAGTCTGTATCAGAAATAACAATCCGTTATATATTGCATCACTAATAGTAGTGTTTGTGTGTGTGTGTGTGTGTGTGTGTGTGTGTGTGTGTGTGTGTGTGTGTGTGTGTGTTTAAAAGAATAAAATAGTGCCCGCTCCCAGAAGAGGTTGCACAATTCCCCCGTGTCCCACTGCATGATTGGATATTAGAATAAATACAAAATAATGCAAATTATGTATTTGTTTGTTTATTGATTTAGGCTATTTGTAGTTAAGATCTTGGTTGTGTTAATCTCAGCCCTTCATTCTCACAAACAACAGGTTGAAGTTTGGCAGCACCGGCATAAATAACCAATTTCCCCACACAATTCAATTGGTGAGATATTTTTTTGTATTCCCGTCACAAATTCTGTCATCGTTTTGAAGTCTGATTTGCTAATTTCCTCAGCCGCTGGTTTATTTTTAGCCGCCGCTGCTACCGCCTCCGGTGGTCACGGACGGCTGCTCCACACCCCTAACCCAGCAGGTCTCATCTGAAGGGCCCCAGGGTTGAAGAATTACTTTAATGAAGCTAGCACAGGTTTTTTTTTTCTTCTTTTTATTTGTTTTGGTACACGTACAATTTTCACTCAACTGGTTGCTCTGCACAATGAGCAGAGAAGAGGCCAGTTCAGAGGCTGACTGCCATTCCCGTCCCCGCGCCAAGCCTTTATGATAATTCCCATTCAGCAGAACAATGCCAGATTACCATGAAAAAAACAAGAGAAAAAAATCTGCAGAAAAAAAAAAACATGACTTGGAAGCGTTCCACCTGTTCCAGCGCTGTTCAGAAGAGAGGCTCGCTAAGCACTGCCTCTCTGCTTCGGCCAAAGCGTGGATATGCCGCCTACAAAGTTCATATTTTTTAATAAGTTGCATTACTTTGATTGACACAGCAATTTTCTAAAAAGCTCTGTTTTTGTGCCGCCACTCAGTCATCCTGGTATTTAATTCATTTTGTGCATGCTTCAACATGGCCGGCAGAGCCAAGCACAAACATCAGTGGAAATATTTTACTTCTGTTAAACACAGTTACAGAAGATTGGCACACAAGATGAATGAGTTGTTTACCTCAGACAGGAATAAAAGTGGCACCGTAGTGTTTTTCAAGGTTAATTTTAAATGATGCTGTGTGTGTGTGTGTGTACGTGCGTGCGTGCGTGCGTGCATTTGTGTCGTTGTGTGTGTGTGTGTGTGTGTGTGTGTGTGTGTGTGTGTATGTGTGTGAGAGAGAGAGAGAGAGAGAGTGTGTGCCATATTCTCCTCCGTATTTTCCCATTTCAGTGGGAGTGATTGGTATTTGGTTGGATTTGTCTCTCAGGCTCAGTGAGTGATGGCGGAGGCTCTTAACAAGTTAATTTTCTAGTCCAGCTTCTCTGTGATTGCTGCCAGACAGAGCAGGGAGAATTAAGTCTCCCTATCTCACCGCAGTGTATTGGAACCCCACACCCTGCCCCCTTCTCCAAAAAGAAAAAAGAAAGAGGGGACTTAGATGTTGTTTTTTGGTGGTTGGCTGATAAAACAATCCACACATGCAGATACAGAGAGGCATCTCTCTCTCTCTCTCTCTCTCTCTCTCTCTCTCTCTCTCTCTCACACACACACACACACACACACACACACACACACACACACACACACACACACACACACACACACACACACAGACACACTCACACACACACACACAGAGACACACAGACACACACTCACACACACACACACACACACACACACACACACACACACACAGACACACTCACACACACACACACAGAGACACACAGACACACACACACACACACACACACACAAACACACACACAAACATGTATGCCCAGAAACCTTTCAGTTCAGTCCTAAGAGGGTGTTTTCACAGACGTACTGTTCATGAACACAAACATAATCAAGGCACCAATATGACAGCGAAATGTGTTGTCAAGACCACGTTCATTTCATTTCCTCTCTCTCTCTCTCTCTCTCTCTCTCTCTCTCTCTCTGTCTCTCTCTCTCACTCTCTCGAGAGACAGATTTCATCACTAAAAAGTCATTGCAACATTGTGGAATTTCTGTTTTGTGCCCAAAAAAGCAGTGAAAGAGTGGCATGACGATGTAATTACTTTCAGAGCCGTCATAAGCATACGGGCCCTGAGGAAGACGAGGAGGAAAAGAGTAAGACCCGTGTACGACTGAAAATGTCATTTGGAGTAATGTTGTTTGTCATGTAGGATGCTTGGTGCTACGTGGGTGTGCATTTGAGAGAAAGGGTCAGTCAGACAGATTATCACGCCGAGCCTTAACTAACTAAGCTCACAGCCAGACAAGCTAGTAGGAGGGACAATCTGCATGGCTTTCAAGTCTGCCATCTGATAGTGACATGACACTCAACGGAGCCAAAGAAATGACAGCTAAATACAGTAGGGCCTCAATGATGTTACAGTCCGCGCTTCTAAACCCACGAGAGCTTGGCTTACACACCGATGGGAGAGGTAGGGAGGGTAAAGATCGATCCTTCATTAAGATGGACGCCTCTCTGTAAGATTTACTTACTACTAACTTCCTCAGTGAATAATACTTATGAGCGTATGATACACAGCTTCACTCAAGCAACACTAATCCACGCAGGCAGGTTGTTTAATCCCCTACATTATGCAGGTGCTTTTTACTGTATTGTTATGCAGGAAATAAGGCTGGTCCAAAGATCGAGGGTCCTTTCTGCAACGCAGCAATCAGGAGACAAGGAGGGAGGGATAGAAAGAGGGAGGGAGGTATGAAGAGATGGAAGAATGAGAGATATGGAGGGAGGGAGGGAGGGAGGGAAGAAAGGGAGAGCAGGGCTGTGTTTGAAAGGTCAGGAGGCCCTGGCGACCTGCTACTGATGGAGTGTTTGGTTACTCAGGTGGATGCAGAGATCGTGTCTCCCCTCTGAGATCTGAAGCTGCTCTGACACCTGAGATGGGATGGGGAGAAAAATGGAGTGCGTGTGTGTCAGAGTGTGTGTGTTAGTGTGAGTGCATGTGCGTGTGGGTGTGCACATGAGCGTGTGTGTGTGTGTGTGTGTGTGTGTGCAGATACATAAATACTGAGTTGAATTTATATTAACCTGAAGTTTTCCTCCAATTTTCTCCAGTTCTAAGAATTAGAAAGTGTGTGTATGACTGTGTTTGTGTGTGAATCTATGAGTGTATTCAAGTTTGTGCATTTCTGTGTGGAATTGTGTGCTGTCACTAGAGAGCAAATATGATGGAAAGAAAGATCACTGAATAAAACGAACAAAATCCAAGAATAAAATGGAAACATATGTAACTCCAAACAGAGAGTACACTTTGGTAACTTACTTAGCCACAGTGTCTGATACAAAACTGAGGAGAACA
This sequence comes from Clupea harengus, assembly GCF_900700415.2. Lineage (NCBI taxonomy): Eukaryota > Metazoa > Chordata > Actinopteri > Clupeiformes > Clupeidae > Clupea > Clupea harengus. Next base: position 7,096,441 of record NC_045157.1, read on the forward strand.
CTGACCAAATATAGACTGAGTGAGCACAACCTGGCTGTAGAATTAGGCTGACACAGAGCACAACCTGGCTGCCAGCACAACCTGGCTGCCCAGAGAGGAGAGGTTACAATGACCAGGGAACAGTGGAGACAGAGCTGTACTTCCTAACTCCTAACTGCGACCAATAACAAAGTCTTAAAAGACCAATATTTTGAAAAAATAATACAATTTTGCCAGAATTCCTTTATCTGAGTGGTCTGGAGAGACTTTTAGCACTACTGGGAGAGAGGTAGCACTGCTGTAGACTGGCAGCAAGATATGTAGCAGCCTGCCATGAGCTCCACAGCTCTGTGAACCCCCTGTCCTACATGGCTGATACTAAATGTTTACTAATAATAATTCACTTGTTATATGCTTATATCCTATGTGACTTACTTACCTACCTTCTATAGTCCCTTTAGTTCTGCATGCCCCTTGTACTGTTACTGGTTATTATTTATTTGATGTATTTATGTTTATTTCAATTGTATAGTTTCTGTCAGTATGCGTTGGCAATGTCGTGTTGTATGCAGTCATGCCAAATAAGCCATTTGATTTCGAATTTGAATTTGAATTTGAGTGTGAGAGAGCGGGAGCAATACAGAGAGAGAGAGCGAGAAAGAGAGAGAAAGGCAGTTGTAGAGGGAGAGAGTGTGTGATGGAGAGAGAGAAAGAGAGAGAAAGGCAGTTTTAAAGGGAGAGAGAGAGTAAGATAGAGAAAGGCAGTGTTAGAGGGAGAGAGTTGGTGATGGAGAGAGAGAGAAAGAGAGAGAAAGGCAGTGTTAGAGGGAGAGAGTTGGTGATGGAGAGAGAGAGAGAAAGGCAGTGTTAGAGGGAGAGAGTTGGTGATGGAGAGAAAGGCAGTGTGTGATGGAGAGAGTTGGTGATGGAGAGAGTTGGTGATGGAGAGAGAGAGAGAGAGAGAGAGAGAGAGAGAGAGAGAAAGGCAGTGTGCGATAGAGAGAGAGGTGCGATGTTGCAGGTCTGGAGGCTAAAGGAAGGTTGCTGTCACCTGGTTCTTCTTCCTGTCCCCGGCACGCGGGAGCACACTGGTGTCACTGCGGCTGTCTCTCGTCCGCCGTCGGGGAGGCATACATACACATGAGCAACCCCCTTCCCCCCCCCCCCCCCCCCCCCCCCCCACACACCACCACCACGACCCCCCTTCGGCCACCGGCGGCCTCCTGTCACCTAACATCACCTGCTGTCGCCCCCAGGGCCAGAGTCATGTGTCGCACCTGCCATCCCTCACTCTGCTGTCGCACCCCGCCTCGCGCCGCCTCACCCCGGCGCACCCCTGGGTCACGCTGAGGTGTTTCTCCGCCTGCTGCTGCTCCTCGTACGGGTGGGGAGACGAGGCGGAGAGCTCTGTCTGTACAGCACCGTCATGCGTTTCCACTGCTCGGGTCCCTTTTACACAGTGAGCGCGGTCAACCTGAACGCCGTTTATACCATGCATTATAATGTCATGACATTATATACCATGACATGACACCATATTATATGGACTAATATGATAATAATAATAATAATAATAGTAATAATATTGTACTGTATGTACACATTTCTGGTTACGTTACCACAATACAGTTCTATCAAAAAGTTTGACTGGATCTGGACGGCGTTTGTGCCCCACAGCTATTTTTAAATGACAGAGACACTATCATTTTCAACACTGTCTCTTCTGCCATCCAACAGTAATTTGTGAAGTGTAGCCGTGGATAAAGTAGAGTAGTCATAAAATGAACTGTTGTTGAAATGTGCAGAGTTGGTACTGGAGGCAGGTGCAACATAACACGCTGTTAGTGTAGTGCATCTTTCTGATGTCATCGTTCTGATGGAAAGGTGCGGAGTGAAAAAAGGGCCTGAGTTTGGGTAGGTGGTTCCCTCCCACTCCCCCCCACCCCCTCATTACTGATGCCATATATCAGGGGCTCAGTCCTGAGTGTGCATTCCGAGGATGAGGCTTTCGGCTCATTTCACCCGGAATGGGATAGATCGCTCCATTCCCCCCTAACAATCCAATCAGTCTTTGTTAAACAAGCTTCTGACTCTATAGCCAAGAGCCAGCCGCAGAGTGCTTCATCACCGTGGGGACGCGCCGGCGTCTCAACGCCGCCGCCGCCACCTCAGCTTCACGTCTGGCCCAGGAGGCAGCTGCATCACCGTCCGCTCGGAGGTGCAGAGGAGGTTGGCGACCCCTCGACTCCCTCGACTCCAGCAGAAGAAGAGGAGAAGGAGGTGCAGAGGAGGTTGGCGACCCCTCGACTCCAGCAGAAGAAGAGGAGGGGAAGGAGGAAAGAGGAAGTGGATGTGAAAAGAGGACTTTTAACTGCTTCCCCTCCCTGGGATGATTAAATGGCAAACACTGATGTATGTATTTATGTATTTATTATTTTTTTTTATTTCCCAATGTGAACGTCACTGGCTGGAAACTGGAGTCGATTGAATGGTTAATGGTGTATTAGCTTAACAGCTTTCATAATAACAGAGAGCTGGCTACTTGCGCTTGCAATTAGTGTGAACAGGTAGGTGGTAAAACCTGCTAGGCTCTAGGCCTGCCGCACCTCCACCGGTGCCCTTTGGGCTAGCTGCGGGGTCGTCAGCCGGGGACCACCTTTCACAGATGTTTCGCCCCTTATCCCGGAACATCTCCTGGTGGCGGGGCAGTGAACAGGGACGTCTCCCAGTCACCCCCCGCAGCTAGCCTTTCTCAGGAGTTGCTCGCTCCCCATGCCTTGTCCCGCCTCCTTAACCAAAGCCAAAAACTTGCCTTCTCTGCTTCCTCAGACAGCTCTCTGGTGGCTTTGTGTAGCTCCTTGCCCCTCAGCCCTAGCTCTTTAAGTAGGCGAGTCATTGAGCTTCCCACAAACCCCCTCGTGCCAACCTCCACTGGAAAGAGTCGTGTACTCCAACCGCTCTCCCTGCACTCCGCAACCAGGTCAGAGTACTTTGCCCTCTTCCTTTCGTGGGCTCCCTCCATCCCCTCCTCCCATGGCACCGTCAGCTCCACAAGCAGCGCAGATCTCTCCGTCCTGGCCCACAGCACCACATCTGGCCTCAGTGTGGTGCTGCAGATCTCCCCTGGGAAGTGGAGCTGCCTGCCCAAGTCCACCTCCATTCTCCATTCCACTCCTGGCAACAAAAGGGTGGATGCTGGTCTCCTTCTGACAGTGTCCCCCTTTTCCCCTTCCCTAAGGAAATGGGTCCTCTGCTGGCTCCCCGGCTGCCTCCCAGCGCTTGACTCTTGCCTTTTCCTCTCCACTACCTCTGCACTCCACTTCCTCTCCACTACCAGTTTCCTCAGCACCTGATCGTGCCGCCATCCATACCTGCCCTGGGATAGCGCGGTCTTGCAACCTGACAGAGTGTGTTGTAGGGAAGCATTGATGGTCCCACAGAGGTCACAGGCCTGCTCTGTGCCCAGCCACTGTTGGAGGTTTCGGGGGGAGGGCAGAGTGTCGTAGGTTGAAATCAAATTCAACTAAAAGGGGAAGTTTTAACTTCCTGGTGACATCTAAATTGTACGATACGGTCAGGACTAATGAATAATCATCCTCTAATGACTAGTTATGCCATTATTCCATACAAAAAAACTAGCGGGAGGTGAAGGCAGACAAAGGGAGAGAGAGAAGGCGAGAGAGAAATATGTAGGGTGAAAAGGGGGTAGAGAAAGAGAGAGGGAGAGAAGAATATGAATGGAGAGAATAAAGAGCGGGAACAAAATGGATTGAGGCCAGAGAGGGGGAAACAGCTCACCTTCTGTCCTCTCCTGGATCTGCAGGCTTCCTCTATCCCTCCATCTCTCCGTGGAACTCTTCCTCTATCCCTCCATCTCTCTGTGGAACACACACACACACACACATAGTACACACACACACAGACACACACACACACACACACACACATGGACACACACAAAAGCACACACAGACACACACACGGACACACACACTTCAGCTACTCTGATTACAAAAGAACACATTCAGATGGCGGAAATGTGCAGGGGTCTGGAGGAGTCGATCGGAGGTAGGTGGGAGCGTTGAGAAAGGCCAGGCACTCGAAGAGCAGACCACACATTAAGATAACTACACGCCATTAGAGCAGACACACTGGCCTGTAATGATGTCTCATCAGGCCCACTACAACTGCATTAAAGATTAATTTGGCCCCCGGAGGCTCCCTGGGGGCCAATGACCACTACAGACAACTGAGCCCCACGCTACCTGCTGTCAAGGCCCAAGAGATCGACATGTCAGACTCACGCTACCTGTTGTCAAGGCCCAAGAGATCGACATGTCAGAATCACCTTTCAGATGGGAGGCCGCGGGACACAGGATGAAAGAAGGAGACAAAGGAAGGAGGGAAAGAAAGAAAGAAAGAAAGAAAGAAAGCAATACAGAGACAGCCTGTCTGAAAGACAAATAAAATCTAGAAAGACAGACTGAAAGAAAGGAAGAAAGACAGACTGAAAGAAAGAAAGAAAGAAAGAAAGACAGACTGAAAGACAGAAAGATAGAGACGAACACCAGAAATCCAGGATAATGGACCGAATTAAATAAATAAATCCAGAAGAGGAAAATCCATGAGCTAATAGGACGTACAGTAGAGTGTAACCGACAACAGCACCCCATTAGTCACAGTGAAGCCCTAATGAAGCAGAAGCTCTATTGTAGTCTCATGCTCTTCGATCTCTTCTGGCAAAGGCCGGCCCTCTGTAAGCACTACAGGGGCCAGCCCCATGCCATAGGTCCCTTTATGCCGGCAGAAAACATGGACAAGTGCCTTTCAAATGGAGCACAGGGGTTTCAGATTGGACATTACTTCAGATACAGTCATCCATCTGGAAGAGAACAATAAACACACACACACACGACACAACATTTGCTTTGTGTTCCCAGCATTCGAGTTATCTAATTATTCTTAACAACCTGATAGATGCTTGATCAATGGTATACAAGGTTGTATTTTATTAAATGTTGATAGACTAAAAAGAACGTTTAAATTACTCACAACCAATGAATGTCATTTTGTTTTTAAACTGGACTATTTTCCTGGACATTTAGACATCTTGGAATTTCTCCATCTATATTTCCTGCATTAGTGAAACCCTCTGCTCCAGTTCAGCTGTAAAGTGTGTGTTACATTTCTGGATGTTCTTGCCACACACTGTTCACTTGTGTTCTTTGATTTTACGGTAAATGTTCAATGCTAACATTTAACAACACAAACATGACTAATTACTGCATGTCAAAGCATAGTTACCATGACACGCTGCGCTCAAAGAATGTACAAAGACTCAGAGAATATTTCACATGCGTGACTGTCCTTGTGAGAAATATGCATCCGTGGCAGCCCTTCTGTGGGTTGAAACGAAGGCAAAGAACACGATCCAGCGCTCTGCTGAAACATCCGTGCTTTTCAACTTCACAACTCCTCTGTATGTCACCCAGGACTGCACTGTTGCATCACTTTATTCCCTTTCGCAGCACCTCCCAAAAGAATATTGTAGTATTAATATGAAAACACATATATTCGGTGCCTTAATCTATCGATAAATTGTACTTCAACCGTGAAGCACAAATATCCAATCTTCTGTCATCATTTCAGACCTAAATTGGGTCCAGTCTTCACCTGATTCAGTATCAGTCTGTGCTGTATCGCGATCAGATATCAGATATCAGATATCAGAAATTATATATTGTATTATATGTAAGGCATTGTGGGATTGTGCTTATTAGGTGAGCTAGACTGTGCTAGACCTGCACAGTTATTTTTAAAAAGCCTTTACTGTTAAGCCTTCATGCTAGCCCAGGCCTGAGGCAAAACTCCAAGGCATATAATGATCTCAACTGACCTTTTCAGTCAATTCTTGACTTTATAATTGCTGCTGTTGTGTTAATTATTTTAACCCTTCAACTTGACCCTTTTGTTCTCATTGTAATCACATCCGGTTTGTTATGTTTCCCTCTTCTTCACTATCATACATGTTTCATGTTTGAATATATAAGAAGGCTTTCTTGGTATGCTCTAGACAAAGCACACGTGTGCTATGTGTAGATCATAGCTCGCCTGGTAAGCTGAGACGCTGAACGCTCCTAAAGCATATATAGAGACCTAATTGCACATTGATGAGGGTTATTGAGAGGAGCTCGACATGACAGTGAGTGAAATCGATCAATCGCGCCTCTTCATGCAAGTTTTAGGAGACAGGTTAGATTGAAGGCTAGGGGCTCCAGTGTTCCTCGTGCTGAGATGGGGGCTGATAAATAAAAGAGCTTAAGGCACTAATGAACCTCTCAAGGATGACAGGTTCACCCAGGAGCCCAGATGGAGTGGTCCGTATTCTTATCATGGCATTCTTATTTGCCAACTTCACTCGCATGAAAAAACGCACTGAAAAAACTCCCTGAGAATGACCCACACACAGACAAAACTCTCTGAAAATGACCCACACACAGACAAAACTCCCTGAGAAAGACCCACACACAGACACAACTCCCTGTGAAAGACCTACACACAAACAAAACTCCCTGAGAATGACCCACATACACAGACACAACTCCCTGTGAAAGACCCACACACAGCCCTCATGGATCATACTAAGCTGCTGGTTTGTGTTGGCGGGAACAGTTATAACACACTAAAGGCTGAGCAAAGTGGAACAGTACTGGCCCCAGGTCCCTGTTAAAAAAGGACAAACACACACACAGACACACACACAAACACACACACAGACACACACACACACACACACACACACACACACACACACACACACACAGACGCTTCAGTATAGGGAACCCCCCAAAGATAACAAATTAATAGGAGCTGAGTGCATGAATATAAAATAAGGTGAAAGATCACACACACACACACACAACACACACAGGATGTGGTACAACATATTACGATTACTATTTTTAAGCGATAGTTATAATTGTGCGTAACTCTACATGTGTATAAGATACAACACATCAGGCTATCAAAATGTATGCTTCATAAGGAATGACATGCTTATAAGAAGGGCAGCTGAGTGTTTGTGAAACAGTTAAAAGATCTTGAAGTTCTGTTCTCTGGAGCTTTAGAAGAAATCAGAGAACACCCTAAAGTAAGCTTTAGGAACTTCAAGTATACAAGCTGTGCATACCTGTGCGTTTGTGTGTGTGTGTGTATATGTATGTCTGTTTTTGTTTTGTCAGTTTGTCTGTATATCATTACAGAATTAATATGAGAAAATTAATAAGTATACATTATAGCATGATCTCCCTGACTAGGTTTTCAGCTATATGTGCGGTCCTGAAATCTGCCTTCCCACACACAGAAATACCAAAGGTTTCCAAAGACTATCTGCATTCACCATCTCTTAAGAGTTAAGCACTCACAAGCCCTTAGCAGATGTTATTTGGGGTGGTGTTCTTTTCAAAAGAAAAGCAAGAGAACCTCTTCTATGTGCAGTAATTGTTCCTGCACGGGCAAATCTACCACATGGCCACTTGAAATGGAGCTATTTAATATCCAGAGAGGGCTCGCTATTCCCAGGTTAATCCTTTCAAACTCGGAGCGGACCTTGGCTGGGAGGCGGAAGACGGCAAACGAGGCAAGGAATGCGCTCGCCCCCTTTTCAAGTTTGCCGTCGCCAGGGGATCAAACGCAGCTCTCGCTCCTCGGCGCGAACAAAGGCGTGCTCTGTGCTCTGTGCTCGTCCGAAGGAGGGGTAGCCGAGAGTCCGACCGCGCCGGGTCGAGCCCGCTGGGGAAAGGGGATTCCGCTGCGCCGGGTCGAGAGCGAAGGACACTTTCTCCCGGATCGTTTTTCCATCTTGAGCGGGACCCCGTTGTTCGCTGCTAAGCGGGCGAGATGTAATTAGGCCTGGTCGCACAAAGAGCCCCACACTCTGCGCGGCGGATAGATGGCTCATTAGGAGATGGGAGATTAGATAGGAGGAGGCTCAGGTGTCCCTAGAACCCCCGGCAGTGCACCTGCCTGCTTAACCAGGAGTGCTGGGTGGAGGCAGGTGACCCCCCCCCGCCCCCCTGCCCCCCTGCCCCCCTGCCCCCGCACAAAAAAAAGACTCCTCTTCCCCTTGCCACTATCCACTTCCCAGCCCCTGAAATTACCTGGCCGACAATAGCAGGCCAGTGTCCCTGGGGGGGGGGGCTGCTAATGGATGTGGGGTACAGAGGGAGTGTGTGTGTGTGTGTGTGTGTGTGGGGGGGGGGGAGGGGTGGGCTGCGAGGCGAAAGGTGAGGGGTTGGGTTTCAGTAGGGAGGGAAAGGGGACCTTAGTTCAGTCTCCCTGGGCCCCAGAGCCGCTGTAGATGCAGCCACGCAACACGCTAAGCCACGCTACCGCTCTTAGGAGGGGGATCCATCTCATTAGGTTTTAATGTTATATTTCCTCAGCATTTATATCAAATAGAACAAGGCCAGCTTTGTAGGGACGTTTGATCTTTCGTCTAGTGCTGAGAACTTGGTCTCAGGGCTAATGGTTGATTATGGGATCTTTTGATTTGAGAATATTAATGCCTTTGAAAGACGGATGCATGAATTAGCGAATACATGTACACCGCTCAAAAGAGCTACATTTTTCTTTTCATCAAGCAATCACCATTCATGCCTCAAACACTATACATGAAGCATCAGGCTGCAACTGTAATCAGAGCTTTCTCTGTGTTTGGCAGACTTGATATAGGGGCCTTTTTTAAATAAAGTAGCTTTTGTAAACGCAACCTTTGTGCAGTGTCCATTCCAACCACATCTTCTGGATGCGAACCTATGCATTTCACAGAAACAAATGCTCCACACGAGAGATGTTTGAAGAGAAGTGCCACACAGGGGTATCATTACTGCCCTCTCCCTCTCTAACTCTTTCCCCCCTCTTCATCTCACTCTCTCTCTCTCTCTCTCTCTCTCTCACTCTCTCTCAGTCTCTTCCCCGGTCTCTCTGATGAACACATAACTGAAGAACAGCTCTTTCCAGGGAGCACCTGCAAATTATGTCCTGTGCTTCAAAACTGTCATCACCATACCAGTACAGATGGGCCTTTTTCAAGTACCTTTCATGAGAGCTGAAACCCCACCATCACACAGACAACAACCTCTCTCTCTCTCTCTCTCTCCCTCTCTCTCTCTCTCTCTCTCTATCTATACATCTCTCTCTCTGTCTCTCTCTCTCAACCACCCACTGAACAGAACAGCAATATTTAACACCAAAGTCTATCTTTTCTCTTCCTCTGTCTCACTGGTACATTTAAGCCCTTCCCTTTGGAGAAGTGCGGAATGTCATTTTTGCACTTTTCTCTCTCCCTACCTTCATATTTTTTTATGGTCTGTATGGTCTCTCTCTCTCTCTTGCTCACACACACACACACACACAGACACACACACACACACACACACACACACACACACACAGACACACACACACACACACACACACACACACACACACACACACACACACACACACACACACACACACACACACACACACACACACACACACACACACACACACACACACACACACACACCTTACCTGTTCCAGTAGTGTGCGGCGTGGCCTCCCCGGCTCCCCGTCTCCTCTCGTTTTAGCAGGTCTCCTCCCACCCACTCTGTGCTCTGCGTTCAGTGAAGGCTAACAAGCTGAGCTGTCAAACGGCGCTCCACTGGGTCAGCCCTGAACTCAGCACCTATCAATCCCACAGTGCAAAGCATCGCCTGTCTAACACGGCGTGCAGAAATGACAGGGAAAGGGGAGAGCACGAGGAGGAAAGTGTACAGCGGAATACTTTTGAGGCTGCGAAACATTTTCATTGTATTTGTTACTTTAAAAAAGAAAGAAAAGAAAGATGGAAAGAATGAAAAAGACAGAAAAGATAGGTAGGAAGGTGTGTGTGTCCTGCCGAACATCAAGGCTTTCTGCAGGAGTGACTCATAAAGACACAGAGACGGTGCTTTGACTCATAAAGACACAGAGACGGTGCGTTCTCCTGCTCTGCCTGCCGTCGCCATCCGCTCCGCAGTCCCAGCCCTCATGCCGAGCCGCCTGGAGCCAAACACACACCATTCATTTCTCAATGTAATCACGCACCCATCATAATGAGCCCCTGGGTAAATATAGAATGCGTCTGAGGAGGAGGAGGAGGAGGAGGAGGAGGTGACGTCTGCTGGAGTGTGCTGCAATCACCAGGCCCTGCCTTCACTCCTCACCCCACCCCCCCTCACACACACACACACACACACACACACACACACACACACACACACACACACGCACCCACACACACACACACACACACACACACACACACACGCACACACACCCTCAAGGCCACAGACGCTTGTGGGGGGGTCAGCAGAGAGTTAGCTTCCCTCCCACGCAAATCATACGAGTGATTATCTCACTTAATCTAATTAACAAGTTTTTCCAGGCCTCCGACTGTTCAGTGGCGCTTCAGTGAGAACCTTAACGTTACGTATTTTATGGAGAACAGAAGACTCAGTGAGAACCTTAACGTTACGTATTTTATGGAGAACAGAAGACTGTTGGCACTTATCGAATGATGAAGAGGCCTTATAGCAGGGAAGTGTTTGAGTGATGTTTTATTTTGCCTCTGAGACAGACAAACATAAATATTTACTTTGTGACGCCTTCTTTTAGCTCCAATGAGTTGCATTTACCTGCACAGCTCCCTAACGGTGAATTGTAGGCAAGCAAAGCTTAATATAAGCAAATTGGCTTAATCTTGCTTAAATATAGACATAATTACGCAGGTTTCACCAAGGATTGCCAGAAAGCTCATTTCTGCACAAATAGCTCTCTTCTGCCAACCAAAATGCCTCTCCAGTCATTACAGATGCATTAACCACCTTTTTTTTTCTTTAAAAATTGGCAAGAAAAAAGAAGACGAAAGCCAATCATATCTTTAAAGATGGAGAGAAGATAATGTCACTGTGCCTCATCAACTGATCCCTAAGGCAATTAAATGTAGTGAACTGTAGAGGCACCACTCTATGAGTAATATACCATAATATACCACTGCAATAGACGACGGTCGCCACAAGCAACAAAACAGTATATGATGGTGAAATGCATAGCAACGGATTATATATATATACGTATATATATATATATATATATATATACCGCTGTGGAACAGGATGCATTACATAGCAGGATGTTATGGATATATGCCACTGGGGATGCATTACATAGGGGATCCCATTTGACCGGGTTCTAATGTGCTCCCCCGCTGTTCCTCCTAATGTGTCCACCACAGGCCAGACCGGGTTCTGATGTGCTCCCCCCGCTGTTCCTCCTAATGTGTCCACCACAGTCCGGTCCAGGGTGTTGCTATTGTCACATGACTGGCCAAGGACATGGACACAACTCAGGAAATACCCAGGAGGGCAAAACACAGGCCCTCTTGGTGGAGCTCATCGAATGATGATCCTGCTCTCACTAACACACAAACACACACACACACACACACACACACACACACACACACGCACAGACACACACACACACACACACACACACACACACACACACCCAAACGCTCATACACACACACTCATTTAGTCTCTCCTCCACTCTTCTCTCTCAGTCCGCCATTACATTCATGGTGTACCTCTCCTACGCTTGTAGGCAATAAAGCACATTGTTAAAGTGACATGCAATTACCCGGGTTCTCCCTTTGAGTAATTAAATCAGCGCTGCCTATTATGTGGAAATGCAGAAAGGAGTCAGATGATCAATATGGCCGATGGAGAAGGACAAACTCATTTCTCTGTTTCTGGCTGCTGGAGGACGTACCATTTTTAAGGCACTACTTCTTCTTCCTAATTTCATTTATTTATTTCTCGAATCAATTTTATGATGCGCCAAATGCACAGGAAGCAGAGTGGATGCAGACGCGTAGCGCTCCAGCCACATAAATACACACAAACAAACAAACACACAAACAAACACAAGCAACGGAAATGGCTTACACTGCTAATACCCTTCATGCTGTAGCCACCGCAGTTTGGGCTGAACCATTCATCACCGCAGAATTAAACTGTGAGGGAGACACATTAAACCTTCAATTAAAATCACAGATGTGAAATGCCAACACGTTTAAGTCTTGATTTACATAGTTGAAATGGCAAATCAATCACCAGCCTTTTTTTTCTTTTTCTTTTTTCTGAAAACATACCTGTTGAAGGGGGGTGGGTTATAATGAAAGGACCAGAGGGGCATGAGTGATGGAAAGGAGAGAGAATAGAGGAGAGGAGAGAATGAGCGAAGGTGGACAATGGGAAAGGAGTGCTAGATGGGAAAGGGGGCATAAACACAATGTGCGCGCCCTCTCAAATGAAAATCCAATTTCGAAAAGCCTCCTGGAGTTTATGGGGAGGAGAAAAAAAAGCAAACAAAAAGAGGAGCTGAAATTGGCCTGCTGGTGGAAAAGAGTCGCCCAGATGAGCTCGCGCAGAAAAGAGAAAGAAAAAAGAGAAAAAAGGGGAAAAAAAAGCATTGCAAATCCGCAGGGCCTGAAGACAGAGACAATGATCTTCTATTACCAGATGCTCTGTTCGCAATTTCAGACAAGAGCAAGAAAGGAGAGAGAGGGAGGGAGAAAGAGAGAGAGAGAGAGAGAGAGAGAGAGAGAGTTAGAAGTGAAATAGCGATTGATAGAGGAGAGAAATAAAGGTGTATATTTATAGATGAATAGATGGAAGAGGGGCAAAAAAGAGTGATAAGAAGTGAAATGGACCATGAGGCAAGAGGAGGACAGGCAGTGAAACAGAGAGAAAAGCAGAGAGAGGCAGAAAGAGACAGAAAGAGACAGCGACTGAAAGAGTGACGGAAAGAAAGCAAGAGAGAGATGCAGAGAGGGGTGAAGAATGAAGCAGGGATGGAGGCAGAGGAATGCAAAGAGAAAAAGGATGGAAAGATGGAAGGATGGAGAGAATGAGAAAGATGGAAGGATGGAGAGTGAGAAAGGCCGACCAGCCATCATTTCTATTCAACGCGGGGCGAGCGGGCGAGAGAGTGAGCAAGTACACAGCCTCTCCTCTTTCTATCCTCTTCGCATCCACCTCTCCCCTCCTCTCTTCTCTTCTCCCCTCCCCTTTCCTCTCCTCTCCTCTCCCCTCCCCTTTCCTCTCCTCTCCTATCCCCTCCCCTCTCCTCTCCTCTCCTCTTCTCTTCTCTTCTATTCTCTTCCTCTCCTCTCCTCTCCTCTCCTCTCCTCTCCTCTCCTATCCCCTCCCCTCTCCTCTCCTCTCCTCTTCTCTTCTCTTCTCTTCTCTTCTCTTCTCTTCTCTTCTCTTCTCTTCTCTTACTCTCCTCTCCTCTCCTATCCCCTCCTCTCTCCTCCCCTCCCCTCCCCTCCTCCCCTCCCCTCTCCTCTCCTCTCCTCTCCTCTCCCGTCTGCCGTCGCTCCATTTGCAGATCATATCATTTGTAAACACTCTGTTCTCACTGCATTACATTCATCCACAAGAGGTTGTGTTTTTCTTTGCCCTTCCCTCTCTATCTTCCCCCTCTCGCTCTCTCTCTTTTCCATCTACTTTCTTTCAATCCTGCTGTTTCTCTCTCTCTCTCTCTCTCTCTCTGTAATGTTTGCAATGCAAAGTAAGTAGGCAGGAGAATAGTGTTTCTCTCTGGCTGCTGTGTCCCCATAAGAGCTCCTGTGTGGAGGAGTAAATGATGAGTGTGTGTGTGTGTGTGTGTGTGTGTGTGTGTGTGTGTGTGTGTGTGTGTGTGTGTGTGTGTGTGTGTGTGTTTGTGTGTGTGTGTGCACGTTGTGTCCCCATAAGAGCTCCTGTGTGGAGGAGTTAAGGCGGGACCACAGGACCCCAGGCTTGGCCGCTCCACCTCATTAGCATAGCTAAAGCAGCACCTGGCTTTCTTTAGGACATTTAGATGGCAAAACAACTGTCAAGCTTCCTGTAGGTTTTTAATAAAAGCTTGAGAGTATATTTAAATGTTGTCAATAGTAAAAAAAACAAAAAAAACAAGAGTAAGGCCAAGTTTGAAGATGGCGCGATGGTTTCCATTTAGATGGGACCTCCTTCTTTTGACAAGAATTTGGATTGCTGCCATAAATGCTTTTGTCGACAAGGGGAGACCTGTGCACTAAAGAGGTGACCTTTGAAAGCTCAAATGCAGCCATAACCTACTGAACCTTTATGTGCGCTTTAAAGTGTGATCTAGCTGGCCCACAGCCCTACACTTCCCAAAGAAAAGATCAGTCCTTGCGAAGGCTGTTGGCTGAGCCAACTTCTATTCTGACCGATGCAATGAACTACTGTTAATGCTGTTATTGTGGTGTCACAATGCCCTCACCATGTCTCTCACCATCGTTCTCTTTCTGCCTCATTCCAACATCCTCTCTTCCTCTCTTTTCTCTCACGCTCCGTCTCTCTGTCGACCACTCTCTTCTCGTTTTCTCTCTCACTCTTTCTCTCTCTCACTCTCTCACTCTCTCTCTCTCTCTCTCTCTCTCTTTCTTCCTCTCTCTCTCTCTCCCTCTCTCTCTCTCTCTCTCTCTGTAACTGATGAACTCGTGGTGTCATCTCAGGCGTATTGATGCTGCAGGCACGCCTCTGTCACTGCTGCACAATGGCAGCTGATTGGACGACCGGCTCCCTAGGAATCCATTACGAGCCGCTCCAACACGCGCCCATCGATGCCCGCCGCGGGACGCCGCTGGACGTGCCGCGCCACCCATCTCCGGTGACACATCTAATGCGCGCCGCTGCCGGGAAAGAAGCCACGCTCCGGCTCTGTCTTCTCTGCGCTGTGCCATTGGTCACGCTAATGCGCGTTAATCAAATGAAGCCCGAAATGAAGGCTTGGAGGGGGTGGAGGGGTGAGGGGGGCGTGGGGAAGCGAGGGGAGGGGGGAGGGGGGTGGAGGGACCGCTGCCCAGAGGCCAGCCACACTGCACTGTCATTCGATTTAAAAGCAATCAACGTAATTTCGGAGATAACAGTGTGTTGGAGGATGCCGGCGCTCATGGGTGGCGCGAGGGCTTCCGATGCGAATGTGAACCATTTTCCCCGTGGCCGCGACAAGTCACGACACATAATTGCCATTCCCCTTACACCAAGACACTCCGGGAAGTTGTTTAGTTATGGATTCGCGTATGTGTGGGTGTGTGGGTGTGTTTATGTTTGTCTGACATATTTGACACCCAAACCACTTTATGCTGTGTTACCTGTGAACAACATCAGAGACACGCATCAGGACTCGCAATCATAGCTCGCAACGCACATCTTTGAGAATTTGAAAGCGCATCTTTAACCCCAATAAAAGTGCCGAGGGTCGTAATCGGCCTAATTAAATCTGAAATCTTCTTGAGCTCTCAGATTGTGATTTGGTGTCAGATAGGAATAGCGGTTTATTTATTTCTTTGTGTGGCCCATGAGGGAACAAACAGTGTTTAAGATTCACCAGCGACTGTCATGTTCTCCTCTCCTCTCCTCTCCTCTCCTCTCCTCTCCTCTCCTCGGCTCGGCGCCATTTGAAGGGGAAGCCTGGGGGCTTCCGTAACACAAAAGCCCCGTTAGTAAACTGCTTTAATTACACACAGTCTCTCTGTCTCTGTCAAAGCCTCCCCCATCTCTCTCTCTCTCTTTCTCTCTCTCTCTGTCTCTCTTTCTTTCTCTCTCACACACACACACATACACTCCCTCTTTCTCTCTGTCCGTCTCTCTCCTAGTCTCTCTTTCTCTCTCGCTCTCTCCTTCCCCCTAGCTTTCTGAAACATGATGAACATCTATCCTTACATCGCAAACACACAGACACTCATGCATTCAGACATATCATGACTTAGTTCAGAATGATGTATTTTTTTCATTCCTAGATTCCCTCCCTCTCCAGTTTGCAAACTTAACTTCCTAATCTCCCTGTATCAGCTGTCATGTCTCTATTTTTAAGCTATCCTTTCCCTCTCGCTCTCTCTCTCTCTCTCTCCCCCTCTCTCTCACTCTCACACACACACACAGAGTCATTATTTTCCTGTCTCCTTGAAACAGGTGACCATGGAATCCAGCTACTTGAAATGGATTCCTCCATGTCATAGCATTAAATTGCTAAAAAAAAAAAACTGTCTCCATCCATCTATTCCTTCCTTGTCCTCTGTTCGTTCCGTGCCCACATCTTCTCGGCTGTGGCAGCGAGTGCCAGTGCTTGGGGAGGAAGACAGCTGAGGTGGCGCTGTGCGCGGGCATGTCTTTGGGGGACCGTGCCAATCAGAAACAGCTTAGAGTGAAGAGGGGCCTTAATGCTGCCGCAGCCTGGCATGACAATGAGCCCCTTCCAGAATCAGAATCAGAATCAGAATCAGAATCAGGTTTTATTGGCCAAGTAAGTTTGCACAAACAAGGAATTTGACTTGGTAAAGTGACTCTCAGTGTGCTTACACAAAATATACAACACAATACAACTGTGTGTAATTAAAGCAGTATTAATACACTTCCATCTACAGGGCAACGCTCCACTCCTGGGCCCCATTGGGTAACCAGCACTGGGGCCCCTCATAAACATCCCATAATATGCAAGAGCATGGTTGCATCAACGGAAGCATGTTCACATGCTGATGACTGGTATTAGCATGTTATGAGGGAATGGGAAAGTCACTTGGAAGAGGCACTGGAGGTTTGCTTTTATGGCTACTTCAAGTAAAGGTGGCATATATATATATATACTCTGTATATTATATCCTTATATGACTGTTTGTTTTGTGTATTTATATACACTGCAGCACTGAAGATAAAACTGAAACTAGTAGTCTCCTCGACATGCGAAATCACCCTATCTGTCGTTTCCACGGCGACAGACAGACATTACAGGCACATACTACCCTCCGACCCCACAAAAGAAAGGCATTCCTGGCAGCCACTTCCTGGCAGACACGCGTCGCATTTCCAATGTGAGGCATTGCGATGGTGATGCCATACCTGACATTCCACCAATGCTAATGTATCCTGCGTTGTGTAGACAAGCACAGCCCCGCACCGGACTCAAACTCGCCACCTTGGGCATGGAAGGCGGGCATGCTAGCAAGGAGTCACTCACTGCACTGTGTTATA
>NC_045157.1:7123551-7126051 GCF_900700415.2 Clupea harengus
GTAGAAAGCAGGAAGTAAATATGAAGCAGGAAGTAAGTAGGAAGCAGGAAGTAAGTAGGAAGCAGGAAGTAAATTGGAAGCAGGAAGTAAGTAGGAAGTAAGTAACATGACAAGTGAAAGTGTCTTGTTGACTAATGCTTGGACAATCTCAAGAAGGGAAGTGAGCCAATCAGTATGGAGGTTTATTGTGCTAACAGTGCCTGGTAGAAGTCAAGGCGTTATCGCAACTAAGGGTTGAGAGCCAAAACCAAACCAGCTAGCCATAAGGGCTCTACCAGCTGAAGAGTGTTGTTTTACATGTCTGTAAACCAGTGGTGGCTGGTCCTTTTACACGGAGGGGAAGTGCTGTTGAACTGTTGATTTCCTAACACCAAAAATACATAAACTGATCTTATCTGTGTCAGCCAACTCAACAAAATGTGCAGTTAGTATTATTGACTTTGGGAGGCTTGTTTTCAAATAGACAGTATTTTGTCAGTATATATTTTTTTGCTCCTTTTCAAAATGGTGTTTTAAATTAAGGGTTTTAAAAGACAAAGACACTCTTTCTCTCTCTCTCCTCTCTATCTCTCTTTTCATCTCTCTCTCTCTCCCTCTCTCTCAGTTACTCTCTCCCTCTCTCTCTGTCTCTCTCTCAGACTCTCCCTCTCTATCCCTCTCTCTCTCTCTCTCTCTCTATCCCTCTCTCTCTCTCTCTATCCCCCTATCTCTCTATCTCTCTCTCTCCATGTATGTGTGTGCAGCAGCCTCAGGTGTGAGGACTGTGACAGCAGGCTGATGTATGTGAGAGGAAGCAGCTCAGGTGTGAGCTAATCGAGTGTCAAATGAGCTTGTGAGTGAAGAGAAGAGAAGAGAAGAGAGGAGGAGAGAGGAGAGGGAGGAGGGGAGGAGTGGAGTGGAAAGGGGAGAGGAGAGGAGGGGTAGTCAACACGATGCCTCCCATGGCCAGCTGTGGCCCCTCAGACCCCCCTTCGCTAACGCTAACGCTAACGTTGCCTCTTGGCCTGGCTAACCACACAGACAACACAATTCATACACCTTCACTGATGCGAGCACGCAGATAACGGTCTCATGTGTTTTACACACGGACGCACCCACATGGACGCACACACATACACACACACTCTCTTACAAAACAACAAACTCTCACAAAAACAAAAAAAAAACTCCTATCCCTCAGACACACAAGCACATCCTCAATTCTCTCTCTCTCACACACACACACACACACACACACACACACACACACACACATACACACACACAACCACACATTGGCAAAACAAAATCAGCAAGCACACCAACACACATGTGCACACATACAACGTGAAGTACACAGTGATACACACACACAGGGTGCATTACTATGCATCTGTAAGTAGGCCAGTGACTGTAAATGACCAAAATGTCCTCATCTGGTTGTGAAAATAAGACTAAGAGCAGCCTGGTTGTCATTCCAGCTGAATGTAGTTGTATTCTACCTCATGGTGAAGGAAAGGACAGCAGCTGAACTGCGACCTCAGGAGGACTTGACTTCAAAGAGGGGAAATCAGAAAGGATGAACGTGGCTTGGATAGGTCAGTCCACGCATCGCCCCAAGCAGATTATACTCTCCCCTTTCATTTCCTCTACCTGTCTCTCCTGTCTTTCCTTCTCTGCCACACACTGTGTACAACACACACACACACACACACACACACACACACACATGCGCACGACACATCTGCAGACACAAACACACATATACACCACAGGTAGGCCCCATACAAAGGCACACACACACACACACACACACACACACACACACACAAATACACACACACACACACACACGCACATGCTACACATCTGCAGACCCCACACAAACACACATATACACCACAGGTAGGCCCCATACAAAGGCACACACACACACACACACACACACACACACACACACACACACACACACACACAAATACACACAGACACACACACACACACACACACACACGCTCAAACACATACACACACAGGTTTGTTTCTCCTTGAGTAGTTCCCAGCTCTCTGAGGGGAGTAGGTGAAGGCACCAGGCTTCAACCACCAACTCAGACGTGTCATCAGTGGTCGCTCCACTGGACAGCCAGCCACCGCCTGCTGACGCCTGCAAAGCATGCTGGGGAAGATGCTAAACAGCTCACCTCTCCTCCCGGCGACCCTCCAGGGAGCTGAACACACACACACACACACACACACACACACACACACACACACACACACACCCCACACACACACACAAAGCAGGTGCACCCAGGGCAAAGACTGAGTAGCATGAACCAGCAGGAGGCTGAAGAAAGTGCCACTCGGACACTACAATTCTCGCTCCGCTTGTGTGTCTGTTGCCCGTTATCTTCTGTGTGTGTCTCTGTCACCAGTTATCTTCTGTGTTTGTGTGTGTGTGTTTGGGTGTGTTTGTGTCTCTGTCACCAGTTATCATCTGTGTGTGTGTGTGTGTGTGTGT
>NC_045157.1:7131051-7141051 GCF_900700415.2 Clupea harengus
GAAAATAATGGAATGGTCTCTGAAACAATACGATAATACCCCAGCATTTGTAATTCTATTAGGATGGGAGACAAGAATCCAATCTAACAAGGACTTAGACCTGTAATCAGCTCTGGTAGGCTGAATTATGAGTTGAGTTAGGTTTCTACTGCCAAAAAGGTTTCGATCATTTAGGGATGAACAATCTAGCCAATTGCCCTGGCTAAAGATTCAGCTTGGGTGATCTAAAGAGTTGATGGTGGACAGAATACACTTTGTAGATTGCTGAGCATTTGGAGGTCTATAAATATGTCCTATAATCAATTGTTTATTTTTGTTAAAACATAAATATACATATTTTAAGAAAGACACATTTGAAATACCTAGGGTTCTGTTTTGTCGTAACAAGCTCGGAAGACGAGTCTGAAGAAACATATGTAGCTACTGCTTCTCCGCTAGCACTCCTGTCAGCTCTGTACAAGACATATGTAGAAGTTTAATTTCATTATCAGATATATGTTATTATTCAGTCATGTCTCACAAAGTCTCACTACGCTTGCAGTATTATAATCAAGCCAGGCTCTTGAGGGATCATTTTTTGAGGTAAGCTCCCACTTTTCAGATAAATTCGCATGTAGTTTGGCAGGGGATAGTGTGATTGCGTTGCTAATTTAAATTATCCTAATTAATTGGGAACAAAATATTGTGTCACAACTAATATTCTACATTCAAATGGCCATGATCAACCATGGGCCTTTAAGATGATTAAAACAGAGGAAATAAAGATTTGAGTATAATTGGGTATAATTCAGGATGGAGAAAAGGCATTCCTCAATCATTCAGTAAATAGGCCTTCCAAGAGAGGCCTAATGTAACCATGGATATCATCTGTCACAAACATTTGCAGCATTGCTACAGATCATTGCGTTTTTTGCAGCTTGGTTATTGTTTAGGGCAAACAAACAAACAAAAACAAAATATCCCTGGTGGAGTTATGGAGATTTCACTGGGGTGTCCCACAGGAAAGCCTCAGCTTTATCAGGAGAGGTAAACAGAGCAACACAGAGTAATGACTCTCAGCGTGGCAGGATGCAGTAGAGGAGACTCCATATCCATGTCCAGGGATCAAAGTGCTGAATGCTTAAGGAGTAACCCAGCACTGAAATCCGGATAGCTGTAGACTCGCTCACCTCTGAACATAAGTTCCTTTTTTCTCTCCTGGGCAAGTCCAACGATCCTTAAGGAATTTGACCAGGATTGGCCTTGGACCAGCTCTAAAACCCTGCTATCGGACCGTGGGAGAACGATGAGCCTGTTCAATGATTGGCAGAGTTGGAAAGTTCTCTTTACCGAGGAGAAAGTGGGATCAGCTGTTCAGTTATGCTGAGGATTGTGACTTTTTTGTGGGAGTTTGAGTTTAAGCAACAGCAACGAATGACAAACAAAATACAGTATATTCTGATTTTGGAGCATCACCACCTGACATGGGGACCTTAGGGAATGCAGATATTTTGTGCAGAAGCTGGGAAACTCACTGCACCTGACACGCAAACATTTGCCATGTAAATAAAATCTTCTCGTGCCTTTAGGCTGTGAGCGTGGGATGTGAGGAGAAAAGACTTGTGTTCTTCAACAGAGGTGACAAAGAGGAGATGAAGAGAGGCGTGCGCGCCTGAGTGATATTCTACAGGCAAACACTTAGGCACGGCACTAGGTCTCGCAGTTTTCTCACAGGGGTCTCAAAGGGTCTCACAGTGGTCTCACTGTGGTCTCACAGGGCCTCGCTTGGGTTCTGCACATTGTGATGAAGGTGAGAGCTGACAAGGACGGGGACGTCTCAAAACCCACAAACATGACAAAAAAAACACCTGTCACCTTTTTCTGCTTGAGCTGTTAAATCCACACACCACTATGTTGAGCTTCACACCCACAAGCAGTGTGAATGCTAAACCCACTCCACATGCTAATCACACAGGCACACATATATACCACATTTCTATATAGTTGTCACCAAACATTCAGTATATGTATTCATATGTAAATAATATATACATCTGTGAGAGATCACATGGAGTCTTATAGGCTATCGCTTCACAGCAGTGGATGTCTTTGCATATCCGAGATATTTTAATATAATAACAGATATGTCTTTACAAGCATAAACCTTTACAAGTCTCATAATGTAACTCACATCTTCACGTATATGGTCTCATAATGTAACTCACATCTTCACGTATATGGTCTCATAATGTAACTCATGTCTTCATATATATGGTCTCATAGTGTAACTCAGGTGATTGTGTAAAAGAGACCTCACAGTAATTGGGCCCTCTTAGTCACTGGGAGAGAAGGAGTAGGCGCAGCCTGCTAGATTCTGAAATGGCTCTGGTCCTCATCCAGGACCACATCATCCACATCTGGGCCCAATCCATCCGACACTCATCTTCTCTCTGTTCTCCGAGCTCATTAGCGGTCTCCCCCCCCACACACAGAAACACAAACACACACACACACATACACACACACACAGACACACACAGACACACATTCACACACACCACCCCAGAGCTCATGCCTCAGCTTAGCTCTGCTTCTTGCTCTGATCAGCCATTGTGTTTGTGTCAGTGGCGACGGATGCCCAGCTGGGCATCAGGGAGTGCCCGTCTCGACTGTGGCTCTGGGCTCTCCTTTATGAAAGAGGAGGAGGCGGGTAGGTAAGGGCTCCCTGATTACCGTGACAACTGGAGCCTCTCTCTCTCTCTCTCTGTCTCTCTGTCTCTCTCTCTCTCTCTTCCTCTTTCTCCCTTTCTCTCTCTTTCTCTTCCTCTCTCTCTCTCTCTTCCTCTTTATTCCTCTCTCTCTCTCTTTCTCTTCCTCTCTCCCTCTCTCCCTCTCTCACACTTTCCCTCTATCTTTCTCTCTCCCTCTCTCTCTCGGAGGCCCTGTGGATGTGTCTCATCCACGCCGCTGACTTTGATGAAGCGTTTTATAGAAGAGGCTGGCGCACCACCCGGCCTTCTCTATCCCTACCCCGCAGCTCAATTCATGATATGCCTATTCAGCGACATTACAGAAGGCACTTCAAGCATGGAAGACAGAGAGAGCAGGAGGCAGAGAGAGAGAGAGAGAGAGATAAATGGGGGGAGCAGAGAGAGAGAGAGGGAAAGAGAAAGAGAGGGAAATAGAGAGAGAGACGGAACCAGTATTCAAACCTTTACATTTTTGCCCACTTAATAAAACACATACTATACACATGTATTTACATCATGGAATTAAAAGGAACCAGAAATATTCTGCTATATATAAAATCTACTTGCCCATCCTCTCCAACCTCACACAGCAACCCCTTGACTTTGAAGTTTTCTTTATTGCCAGTAAAAAAAAGGAAACAACCAAAACCAAAAATGTATAAATAAAAAATGAAAAACCACCGGCACACTAAGAGAAAGAGAGAGAGGGGGAAAACAGAGAGAGAGAGAGGGGGGATGGAGGGATGAAAGACAAACCCCTTTAGCCCATTTCTCAGAATCTAACTTTAACAGTTGAAGCAGCCAGTGTGGTTTAAGTCCTTCCCTCTTGTTTTTCTCTCCCAGAATGCAACAGCAAAAGACAGGAGGGTTGGGCCGAACCCAGATAGAACCTTCACCCCACCCTCAAATACACAAACAGCATTACCAGTCATTAATCATCTGTCCTATTGATTACATGTATCCCACATGGAAACACACACACACACAAACACACACACACACACACACACACAAACAGACACACACACACAAAGACACACACACACACACACACACACACACACAAACAGACAGACACAAACAGACACACACACACAAACACACACAACCACACACACACACATTCAAGGGGAGAGAAAGAGGTGACTTGCTAGGGTGTAATTTAATTTATATCACCACTGGATGTGTTGATGTTGAGGATACTCCACAAAAAGAAAAAATTGATATGAAAATTGTTCAATTATTCATCTAATATTCTTTGCACTCTTGTGCCTCCCTTGTGCTTTGTTACTGAAGAGGGGGTCAGAAGACCTTGAAAAATGGCTACAGTGTGTTTCCTGTGTTCTGTATAGTGCTCCGTGTGGCATATAATATCATTCATTTACAACACCTCGTTCACCCTTAGACAGCATTGATGAATAAGCCATGTTTAATATTTCTCTCTCTCTCTCTCTCTCTCTCTCCCTCTCCCTCTCTCTTTCTCTTTCTCTCCCTCTCTCTCTCTCTCTCTCTTGAATTTCAGGCAGTTGGGTTTTCTATGATAATGTAAGAAATTTTCCACTTTCCAGAATCCAGACCACTTTTCAGGTGAAGGTTTCTGCGTGTTTGTTTGTCTGTGCTTTGCTGACATATAATATGTCAGTATTTGAATTATAATATATTGAAATATAATGTTTCATTACTTAATCTTTGCAATAATGAATGTATAATGAATCTGACTCCGCTCAATTTTGAAATGTGTTCAGCATTTGCCTTGGCTTTCTTAATGCAAATCTTTTACCCATTAAGTAGGCTGACCTGGTCATTTCTGCTGGACACCTAAACTTGTTATAACAAACTCCTCCCTTACCTTTTCATAATCTGGTTTATTCTAGGGATAGTGCCACTCTGGATTTTGCCATGGCCTCTTTCTATTCTAGGCGTATTCCATGGTCACAACCTGTTACTAGTCTGGTGTATGAAGCAGGGGCATGTAGTGCTGCCAACCTGTTACTAGTCTGGTGTATGAAGCAGGGGCATGTAGTGCTGCCAACCTGTTACTAGTCTGGTGTATGAAGCAGGGGCATGTAGTGCTGCCAACCTGTTACTAGTCTGGTGTATGGAGATGACACATGTAGTGATGCCAACCTGTTACTAGTCTGGTGTATGGAGCAGGGGCATGTAGTGATGCCAACCTGTCACTAGTCTGGTGTATGAAGCAGGGGCATGTAGTGATGCCAACCTGTCACTAGTCTGGTGTATGGAGCAGGGGCATGTAGTGCTGCCAACCTGTTACTAGTCTGGTGTATGAAGCAGGGGCATGTAGTGCTGCCAACCTGTTACTAGTCTGGTGTATGGAGATGACACATGTAGTGATGCCAACCTGTTACTAGTCTGGTGTATGGAGCAGGGGCATGTAGTGATGCCAACCTGTTATTAGTCTGGTGTATGGAGCAGGGGCATGTAGAGATGCCAACCTGTTACTAGTCTGGTGTATGGAGATGACACATGTAGTGATGCCAACCTGTTACTAGTCTGGTGTATGGAGATGACACATGTAGTGATGCCAACCTGTTACTAGTCTGGTGTATGAAGCAGGGGCATGTAGAGATGCCAACCTGTTACTAGTCTGGTGTATGGAGCAGGGGCATGTAGTGCTGCCAACCTGTTACTAGTCTGGTGTATGGAGCAGGGGCATGTAGTGATGCCAACCTGTCACTAGTCTGGTGTATGAAGCAGGGGCATGTAGTGATGCCAACCTGTTACTAGTCTGGTGTGTGGAGCAGAGGCATGTAGTGATGCCAACCTGTTACTAGTCTGGTGTATGGAGATGACACATGTAGTGATGCCAACCTGTTACTAGTCTGGTGTATGGAGATGACACATGTAGTGATGCCAACCTGTTACTAGTCTGGTGTATGGAGATGACACATGTAGTGATGCCAACCTGTTACTAGTCTGGTGTGTGGAGCAGGGGCATGTAGAGATGCCAACCTGTTACTAGTCTGGTGTATGGAGCAGGGGCATGTAGAGATGCCAACCTGTTACTAGTCTGGTGTGTGGAGCAGGGGCATGTAGTGCTGCCAACCTGTCACTAGTCTGGTGTATGGAGATGACACATGTAGTGATGCCAACCTGTTACTAGTCTGGTGTGTGGAGCAGGGGCATGTAGTGCTGCCAACCTGTTACTAGTCTGGTGTATGGAGATGACACATGTAGTGATGCCAACCTGTTACTAGTCTGGTGTATGGAGCAGGGGCATGTAGTGCTGCCACGGATTGCTTCCTCTCAGCTTGTTTGTCCAAACTGCCGCAGGGACTGAGTGACAGTTTGACCATTGGGTCCATTGCTGAGGCTGAAAGGCAACCCACTGCTGTGAAACACAATGTGACAGTTCCTCTACAGCTTGTCCAGCCCAGGTGATTAGCCATGTACCTGAAGACTTAAAACTTTGCCTTTTGGTTTTGGAACTAATCCTAGTCGTGTTGTGGTAACACCACTGTCTAGTAACACCACTCTTGTTAATGGTTTCAGCAGAGCCAAACGTGGATTAGACATGTCTGTCACCATTGATCTGTCATTTGCAAGGTACTAAATCAGTTACAAATTCAAACTGGTAAAAGTTCATAATCTGAGTGAAAAACATTCTAAACATTTACCTGGTTGCTCAGGTGATGGTTACACACATAAAGTGCAGACTATTCATAATGCTTGTTTGCTATCTTTAACTACCTCTTTAAAATACCCAGTTGAGTTACAGCTGTATGGTAACTGATAACCAAATGGACTTGTGTCTGTGTTTGCACTGCTAGGGATCACATAATGAAAATGAATGGATGGAGGACTCCCAATTCTGCATGGATGGAGGGGCTCTTTCTTCTTCTTCTTCTTCATGACGCCTGCAGGGATCAGGATGCCTGTGTTTCTGAGCTCTTTATTAAGGGTAACCCGCTGCAGGACGGAGACCACTGCACCACTCGCACTGAGACCATTCAAATGAAACAAAACATGGCAAAGACATCATCTGGCAAAGCCATGCAATAATGAATGTCCTTAATACCATTTCCCTGCCCTTAATGATACCCTTGTGTGTTGAGGCACTGGAGAGAAACAGAGACGGAGGATAGATATAAGAGGGTAGATATAAGACAGAGTGTAGATATAAGAAAGAGGCAGAGGGTAGATATCAGGAGGTGTGAGAGGAATATCAACCCAGTGGCCCACGGTGACCCTGATTACAGCAGCGATGATGACTTTCAATCCTTCACAGTCACATGACCTCTTTCTAATGCATTAACTTCAATTTCTCATTTAGTCCACACCATTAAAAGATGAAATGCACAGATAGGTATTTCAAAATCTCCTCCTCTTTTGTGTTAACTTCACACTACATCACTGCAATCAGGAACCAGTAAATATACATCTGTGAAATGCGTGAATTTAGATAAATACCATATACACTATAACATACAAACACACACACACACACGCACATACGCACGCACGCACGCACGCACGCACGCACGCACGCACACATACACACACTATATTATTTAGACATGGATAAACATCCACATGTCTGTCCCAGACCTGAGGCTGATGCGGTGATGTGGGATCCTAATGCATTGATCTGGGTGTTGTGAAGTCTGTCAGGTGCTCATGTGTGGAAAACAGGTCACCTGGGTAAAGGGAGAGCAGTATGGGGTCGTGCATGCATGGTGGGCCCTCTGGGCTATTTACTCTGCGTGTGTGTGTGTGTGTGTGTGTGTGTGTGTGTGTGTGTGTGTGTGTGTGTGTGTGTGTTTGTTTGTCTGTGTGTGTGTGTGTGTGTGTGTGTGTGTGTTTGTCTGTGTGTGTGTGTGTGTGTGTGTGTGTGTGGGGTGGGGGGGTTGAGTGTGCGTGTGTGTGGGTGGGAGGGTTGTGTGTGTGTGTGTGTGTGGGGGGGGGGGGGGTTGTGTGTGTGTGTTCAAGTGCATTTTTTGTATCTGTGTTTGTGTGTGTATGTCTGCATGTATTCATGTGTGCAGGCATATGTGCATGCATGTGTGTGTGTGTGTGTGTGTGTGTATACAGTATGTCTGCATGTACTCATGTGTGCAGGCATATGTGTGTGTGTGTGTGTGTGTGTGTGTGTGTGTGTGTGTGTGTGTGTGTGTGTGTGTGTGTGTGTGTGTGTGTATAAGCCTGCATGTGTGCAGGCATGTATGTGCTTATTTGTCCTTACACGATCTGCTCATAATGCATTACTGTAAATGCATGTTAAAATGCACATTAAAGTAAGGATTAATCTGGCAATGCTTACACAATGCATGAGTGAATAAATGACATTTGGATGGATTAGCAGGAACAAACAAGCTTTGAAAATATGTGTACGGGACAATAACAATAAAGCTTCAAGCAGTATTATATCTGATGGCATTGTCTTTACACATCTATATATTGCAATCCCATGTACAAGATACACGTGTCCTGTCCAGTGAATCGGAACAGAACTGAAAGCTCAATTCACAAGCTTCATCTTTCAGGCTATTTTATGGTTGATGGCTATTGTGACCACTCCACAAGAATAAATCAATATGACGAATAGAGTTGTATTGTGCAGACAGGAATGGTACATACAGTAATACTCTTCATGGTGAAAACTATATATTCACTTCTGTGTCCTAAAATGTGCTTTGTTTTGTGAACTTCACCATAAATCCATTGGCCTTGAGGCGTTTACCTCCATCATTCTTACATTCACCTCCATCAATCCCAGCTTCTAAAACCTTCTCGCAGTTGTTCTGTAAACAGATGAGGTTTTCAAAGTTTTTCAGTGTGGAAGAAAACATCCTAAAAGGGGCGTCACAGCGTCCAAATAGCTGACACTGCAAGAGATTTGACCCGACTCAGTGGCCATGTTGTATTCAGATGAACAATACTCACATCATCAAAAAGACATTCATTTACACCATTATGTAAAATAGCCGTTGATGCACTACGCACCAGCTCAATATTACACTATTAAAATTGTGGAATAGCATTTTAATACTCCATAACCTTAATCTATGACCCTGTAATTTCAGTGTCTCTGTGTGCTGTTTCTTATTGTTTTCCTTGATATTCAGTATATGATGCTGTCATCAATAGTGTAGTTAAATTGATGGAAGAGCTGCTGTATGAAGTGTGGCCACGATGTCTGTACAAATGCCTTATCTTACTCCCCTGTCTGACCCCAACTGAGGTTTCTATTGGTCTCAGTGAGCTTCCTCTGTTACAGCCTGGCACCAGCAAAGGGGAGACGCTCGCAGTAGTAGCTCAAATCTAGGGGTATTTATCGCCAAACAACATTTAAACAAAGGGCTAGAAAAGGGAATTGAGTCGGAGAGAATCACACAGAGCTGGGAGGAACCCGTATCCACTGGAACACCAGTGCCCGTCTGCCTTGGACCGGCGCCGAGAGTTTATACAGACACTTCTCCCGGGCTCCAGGTGCTCCAAACCTACTTATCAGAAGGTGTGAAAACAAAAACAAAAAAAAACTGAAAAAAAACACAAAGAAAAGATGATCACCCCCAGTAGGGGTAGCCAGAGCTGCCTAGCGCTGCTGTTCCTTAGTCGTCCACCAGGGCCGGGGAACGAGCCTCTCTCTCTCTCTTTCCTTTGAAATTAGCTGTGGAAACACTCCTATTCTGAATGTTTCTCTTGACAAAGACATAAAGGGCAAATCTGTGTTTAAATCTGTATCAATAACCTCCCCCATCTGTGTGGTCTAATTTCTTCTCTCGGTCCCTCTCTCACTACCCCCACCCCCCCCCCACCCCTCACTTCTGTGTCTTCCACTTCAAGCTAACCTACATTAGGAAATTAAAAGACTATAATTATCTTCAATTAACAGGAGAAGAGTGATCAGTGATTAAGGGAATAAAGTGTGGGGACTGTTTTCATTAGTACTTCACTCTCCTTTTCTTAACTTTCACCTTTTATCGTTCGCTGGCGACAATATGGTACACCGTTTTTAATTAACCTTTTAAAACCGTGCCTGAGTCTTCTTTCTCTCTGGTGGCCCAAAGTAGTGGGTAAACTTCATTAGGAAATCCCAGAGACTGTCTTTTTTTTCTCCCCCTTTCTTTCTTTTTTTTTCTCTCTATGATGGCCGACAGCTACAGCGCATCTGGGGAGCTTCACTATGGGCCTGTCTGTCTGTCTGTTAGTCTCTCCCTGGGTACTCTACTTCACCCCGACCCAGCAGCACTCCCTAGAGCTACTGACAAACACGCCCAGGCAATTATCCATCAGAAGTCTAAGGTAGA